>NC_092087.1:101155050-101249719 GCF_045679555.1 Salvelinus alpinus
TTAGCCTATCACTTATGAATTGTTTATTATCACTTGTGAATGATGCCCAGCATAAGGAAAGAACCAAAGCCTTTTATCCCCTGTTTGTTTGAATCATAGTTGCACACCTCATGTAGCCGAGTCCATAGGCCCATAGGCTTTAATAAGGTTTGTATCACTACTAAAGTGGCCAAATAACTCCTTAAAATTAAGCACATTAATCCGCTTTGCAAGGGGTGTAGAGCCTAACTGGCATATATAAGCAGCGCGTGAGTTTCATGTTTGGTGAAGTTCATTTTCACCATAAAAATTCACCTTCATAATAAAAGCATTACATGCACAATTGCATTTGCGGTCACTTTTGATAATGGTGTTTTTCGCTAATAGAACATTTGCGCTTATAGCCTACTACCATGTGCTCATTACTGCGCGTATAATGTGAAGAAATAGTAGTTTATCAACATTTTAAGCTAAAAGTTCTGATATGTTTTGCATAAGCCACATTGCATAAATTTTTTTGGGGGGGGATGCTAGCGCTTGTATTAATTTGGGATCTATCGCATCCCACAACTGCCCCAGGCTGCAGAGAATAGGTCAACTTTTATACTATGGGGGATAGTAGATAAATATGTCACTCACTGAGGGGGCGTGTTTAGGGCATGTTGTGCACTGGGTGAAAGTTGACTGCATTAGTTTTGGAACCCCAAGGTGAAGTCATCTCAAAACAAAGTGACATAAGAGCATGTGGAGTAATGAGTAGGATTTTTTTTTTTTTTCCACATGCAAAAGTTATTGCTTTTGAGATTTATCTACCTTCCCAAAGAAAACTAGTTAGAAAAGATGTTTCTGGATGATGTACCATGCTGCCTTGTTGACAGATTACTGTTCTATTTGAGAAGGGCGCTCCTCCCTCCCTGCTTTCGACCTGATGACATGACTGGCCTTTGTCTGGTGCACCGTGGCTCAGCATAATCAAATCCGGTCCATTGCTTTAAGCCACACCCCAGCGCACCTAACAAACATACATCAAAGTCTGCTCAAGAATGTTTTTTTTTGGTAAACTTGTCGTTCAGCACAAACCGTTCCCCAACGTAACAAACGTTAAAGCGAACTGAACGCACCCCTTGTCTATTCAATGTGGGAGGTGTAACTGTTTTGGAGCTGACAAATCAAAAAGTAGCTCCCAGTGTTATAGAGTAGTACAGTATAATACCCATAAAACCTAGCGGTCAAACAAGGAAATGGTTCCACTTGGTTTTTCCACCATTCATTTTTTTCCCCATATGGGATTTTAGAAACACTGAGGTTTACCCTGGAGTGATGTTTTTACAAGATGGCTTTAATCAATATATTTGCCTGTGTTTACCCCCTAAAAATGTACTGCTAATTAGCTGCCAAAGAACTACAAATTAGGGATGCGATATATCGTGAACATATTGGAATCGGCCAATATTATCTAAAAATGGCAACATCGGTATCGGTCGATGTCTAATTTAACTCCGATGTGCAAAACCGATGACGTGCATACCTATATAAATGTAGGTACATGACGTAATGACGCCACGTAAAATGCTGAGCTATACGTGCAACACAGCATTCCTAAACAAGCCCACAGTGTCTGCCGTGTGGATCGAGCAGCCAAGCAGTCATTTGAAAGAGAATGAACATTTCAGCGAGACAACTCAAAGGTGAAATCCATTAAAGCCTTCGATAATGGAATATATTCCCCTTGACAATCAACCATTCTCTGTCGTGGGTGATGTTGGAACAAATTCTTATTTAAAATGACGGCCTACCCCGGACGATGCTGGGCCAATTGTGCACCGCCCTATGGGACTCTCAGTCAAGGCCGGATGTGATACAGCCTGGATTCGAACCAGGGACTGTAGTGACTCCTCTTGCACTGAGATGCAGTGCCTTAGACTGCTGAGTCCATGTGTGTGTGTTAACTATTTAACAGTACTAGAATGATAAAAAGGCCGCTAAATCTTTCAATATCGGTTATCGTATCGTTTTTTGGGGCAAGGAAAATATTGGATATCGGCCAAAAATGTCATATCGGTGCATCACTACTACACTCTGGCAAATCAAGGCAAAAGTAAAAAATCTCTGGATTAACTAGCTAATTTTAGCTAGATTTAGTCATGAATAAACTGCCTAAATGTCTTTAAATTGACAAATCTGTGACACAATAGATGTTTGCAAAGGTGTCAGCTAGAGACGACCCTTACAAAAAAAGATTGCAGTTTTGAAACTGTAGTAAAAGTGCAGTTATACTGCACTGTAACTGCTGTTAGACTGCAAAATTACTGCAGTATAAAACATGTTTTTGATGCAGTATTTGCAGCATACTACCTGCCCTCCAGAACACCTACAGCACCCGATGTCACAGGAAGGCAAAAAAGATCATCAAGGACAACAACCACCCGAGCCACTGCCTGTTCTCCCCGCTACCATCCAGAAGGCGAAGTCAGTACAGGTGCATCAAAGCTGGGACCGAGAGACTGAAAAACCACTTCTATCTCAAGGCCATCAGAATGTTAAACAGCCATCACTAACACAGAGAGGCTGCTGCCTGCATACAGACTTGAAATCATTGACCACTGTAATAAATGTCACACTAGTCACTTTAATAATTCCACTTTCAATGTTTACATATCTTGTATTACTCATCTCATATGTATATACTGTGTTCTATACTGTCTATTGCATCTTAGCCTATAAGCTCTGACATCGATGTGCAGGATCCTGCAGGGATTTCTAGTCTTGCATAATGTCTATTAGCATTTTCGAATTTGAGAGTAAATAAAGCTGAATATATTGATAAAAGTCACCTTGTCCGAGATAACGTTAAACTGTCATCAAAACGTCACGTCTGGGTAAGTCTACACAACACACAGCCCTTATTTTAAGCATTTCTAAATTTCCCTATGGGAAAAATGTATGGCGGAAAAACGAATGGACGCATTCACTGTTTGATCGCTAGGTTTTATGGGTAACATGACACCTCCACTGTGGGGCCCTATACTTATCGTGGACATCGCCATTGTATCGTTAGTAGAAATGCCATGCAGCAGCCATGTTAGAAATATGAAAACGGAAATGTGTGTTGTAATTTACACGTCAGTTAGGCTGATAGCTTGTTTAAAAAAAAAAGTTGTAAACAAACACTGTATAGTTTTAGAACCTGCTTAAACTATTATTCTTATCATTTGGATGGTCAGTCCTTGTATTCATAGCTATTTTATGGAATTTGACAGTTGTTACATATCGGTGTCTCCAGCACCCAACCTTTAGCTGTTCACCAAAACGAGTGTCATGGCGGCCATCTTGTTATTGTTTGAATCACGGATTGCCACTTCGAAAATCCACTTCAGTTCAACAACTGGCAGCGTTTGTGCTCCTGTTTTTAAGATAGTAACGTTACTCACTGGTGTTAATCAGATCTCCAGTCTCATACTCTTCTTCCTCGTCCTCCTCTTTCATTGTGACAGTAATATCTTCCTCATCTTTCACTCTGGAAGCTTCTTCATCGCCTTTCACTGTGACATCCTTCTCTTCCTCCTCTTCTTTCACGACAACATTAAGCCACATACCCTGTTTCTCAGTCCAGCAGACATCCTCTTCTTTTGAATGGGGAGAGTATTTTAGTGAGCTCATGGTCCGGAATGTTATTAAGATAGCCAACTTAGATAGTTAGCATAAGCGACTAGCCTAATGCTAATTTAACCAGTTACGTACAATATGAAGCGGGGGATGGGTAACTAGTAGACACGACAGACGTGTGTTAAAACACAGTGATTAATATACACCGAAAACGTCTAAATAGCTCCAATGTTTAAGCTTTGTTGGTTAGCAAGCTATCTAGGTGACTGATTAGCTGTCGTTGTAGAAGAGGTGTCCCGTCCACTAGATTATACGTCACACTTTGGCAGCTTCGCCTGTAAAACTCATATCGCCATCTGCTGATTGGAGTAGATAATGCAGTTTACGGAAATATTTATTTTATTTTCAGGAAATATGTTTATTTTCATTTATTTCATTTGCGTTTACACAGGCAGCCCAATTCTGCATTTTCCCCCCCACGAATTGGTCTTTTGATCTTTTCAAATCAGACACTTTTCAGATCAAAATATCAATGAGTGAAAAAAAGTCTGAACGCAGCCAACTTCTCCTACATGGTGTAACAATACATTATGTAGATGTATAGTTCAGGACAAAAGTTTGGACACACCTACTCATTCAAGGGTTTTTCTTTATTTTTACTGTTTTCTACATTTTAGAGTAATAGTGAAGACATCAAAACTATGAAATAACACATGGAATCATGTAGTAACCAAAAAAGTGTATATCAAAATATATTTTAGATTCTTCAAAGTAGCCACCCTTTGCCTTAATGACAGTTTTGTACACTCTTGGCATTCTCTCAACCAGCTTCATGGGGAATTCTTTTCCAAGAGTCTTGCAGGAGTTCCCACATATGCTGAGCACTTGTTGGCTGCTTTTCCTACACTCTGCGGTCCAACTTATCCCAAACTATCTAATTTGGGTTGAAGTCGGGTGATTGTGGAGGCCAGGTTATCTGATGCAGCATTCCAACACTCTCCTTCTTGGTCAAATAGCCCTTACACAGCCTGGAGGTGTGTTTTTGGTCATTGTCCTGTTGAAAAACAAATGATAGTCCCACTAGGCTCAAACCAGATGGGACGACGTATCGCTGCAGAATGCTGTGGTAGACATGCTGGTTAAGTGTGTCTTAAATTCTAAATAAATCACTGACAGTGTCACCTGCAAAGCACGCCCACACCATCACACCTCCTCCATGCTTCACAGTGGGAACCACACATGCGGAGATCATCCGTTCACCTACTATGCGCCTCACAAAGACACGGCTGTTGGAACCAAAAATCTCAAATTTGGACTCATCAGACCAAAGGACAGATTTTTACCGGTCTAATGTCAATTACTCGTGTTTCTTTGCCCAAGCAAGTCTCTTCATCTTATTGGTATCCTTTAGTCGTGTTTTTTTGCAGCAATTCGACCATGAAGGCCTGATTCACGCAGTCTCCTCTGAACAGTTGATGTTAAGATGTGTCTGTATCTTGAACTCTGTGAAGCATTTATTTGGGCTGCAAATGCTGAAGCTGGTAACTCTTATGAACTTATACTCTGCAACAGAGGTAACTCTGGGTCCTTTCCTGTGGCAGTCCTCATGAGAGCCAGTTTCATCATAGAGCTTGATGGTTTTTGCGACTGCACTTGAAAAAACGTTCAAAGTTCTTGACATTTTAAGGATTGCCTTACCTTCATGTCTTAAAGTAAGGCTAGACTGTTGTTTCTCTTGCTAATTTGAGCTGTTCTTGCCATTATATGGACTTGGTCTTTTACCAAATAGGGCTATCTTCTGTATACCACCGCTACCTTGTCACAACACAACTGATTGTCTCAAACGCATTAAGAAGGAAAGAATTCCACAAATTAACTTTTAACAAGGCACACCTCTTAATTGAAATGCATTCCAGGAGACTACGTCATGAAGCTGGTTGAGAGAATGCCAAGAGTGTGCAAAGCTGTAATCAAGGCAAAGGGTGGCTATTAAGAATCTCAAATCTAAAATATATTTTGATATGTTTAACACTTTCTTTGTTACTATGTGTTATTTCATAGTTTTGATATCTTCACTATTATTCTACAATGTAGAAAACAGTAAAAATAAAGAAAAACCCTTGAATGAGTAGAAATTTGCGTCCAAATTTTTGACTGGTACTGTATATAATGAACAGACTAGGTCTATGCTGCTCCTACATGGTGTAACAATACATCATGTAGATATATATATATATACAGTGGGGAGAACAAGTATTTGATACACTGCCGATTTCGCAGGTTTTCCTACTTACAAAGCATGTAGAGGTCTGTAATTTTTATCATAGGTACACTTCAACTGTGAGAGACGGAATCTAAAACAAAAATCCAGAAAATCACATTGTATGATTAAGTAATTAATTTGCATTTTATTATTGAATGTCGCCAACAAAACAAGAAACAAAATAAATGACCGTGAAGCTTCCGAGGGCTATAGTGCCACTAACCAAGATAACTACCCAGCATCACAGGTGGGGAAAAAGGGCTGCCTAAGTATGATTCCCAATCAGAGACAACGATAGACAGCTGTCCCTGATTGAGAACCATAACCGGCCAAAACATAGAAACACAAAATCATAGAAGTAAAGAACATAGAATGCCCACCCAAATCACACCCTGACCAAACCAAATAGAGACATAAAAAGGCTCTCTACGGTCAGGGCGTGACAATAGTGTTATTACTGATATACAGTGCATTCAGAATGCATTCAGACCCTTTCGCTTTTCCCACATTTTGTTACCTTACAGCCTTGTTCTAAATTCAATAAAATGATCTGTTTAATAAAATTAGAAAACAGATATCACAAGCAGCTAGGTCTGTAACAATGCTCCCTAAAAACACGACTTCCATACGGAAGTGACTTTTCCGTAAGAGAGCATTTTCGCTATCCCTAACTCTTTTCCTAACCTTAACCTAATTCTCGTTAACCGGCAACATTAATTATCCTAACCTCCTGCATAAGTTCTCCAATCCTGGGGCCTCATTTATAAAACGGACTTACGATACATGCTGATCTTAAGTACGACTTACGCAGAAAACCACGTATAAGTAGTTATTTATAAAACTTTACTTTGACGTGGAAATTATCTTATCTCTGCGCAAAGTCTAGACTTGACGTCAATTATTTTCCTGCTGGTTATGTAGGGGTATTGCAGTTTGGGACGTATATGCATCCAAGCCTGTGGTGAACTTTTCCTGTGTTGAGCATTAGCTTTATGAACAATTTGTGAGGAATTATCAATTAAAGGTGTGAAGATTTAATAGCCAGACGCAAGGTGTTTTGAATTAAAAACAGGATGCGATGTTCTATTAATTGTGTGTTAATGTAGAAAAAAGTAACCATGGCTGTTCTTGCGTTATTGGAAGACACTGAAAACCGTGCTTTTAGAAGGGAGAGAGACCGGAATGACTTTTTTGCGCATGATGATCCATGGCTTATCGCTATCGTCTTCCAAGAAATGTTCTGTTAGATTCGTGCGCGAATTTAGCACTTAATCTGGAAAGGAAGACACGCTGTAATCATGCCATACCCTTATCTGTCCAAGTACTGTCCACTCTGGGATTCGTCGCTACTGGGACATTCTAGAGCGAAATGAGTGACAGGTCGGTGTATATCACAGCCATCATTCAGCCGCATCCTGCCACAAGTGATCGAGGCGATTCTACACGTATTGTCCACGAGATATATTCGTTTCCCATACAGCCGACGAACAGGCAAAGCCGAGTTTGTCCGCTCATTTAATTTCCCAGGGGTCATAGGTGCAGTTGACTGCAAGCATATTGCCTTACGCGCACCGTCTGTAGATGAACATGTATATGTTAAAACAGGAAGAATTTCCATTCATTGAATGTTCAGATCTGCGATGCCCGTATGCAACTACTCAATGTATACTCCAAGTGGCCAGGGTCAACGCACGACTCATTCATTATGCGCCACAGCAGAGTAGAACTGCGTCTAGAAGCTGGTGAGAGTGGAGTCAGTTGGCTTCTCGTGAGTTATTTTTCCCCCTCAGTGTATGATAGCCTATTAACCGTGCAAAATAATGTAACACAACGGTTTACCCTATTAGGTGACCGGGGCTATCCACTGAAAAGGTGGCTTCTCACTCCATTTGCCGATCCCCGAACAGCAGAGGAAATATACTTAAATTTGGCGCACGGCAGAACAAGGTCGGTTGTGGAGCACGCCCATGGGCCTGCTGAAGAGCAGGTGGCGTTGCCTTGGATGCATCAGGTGGAAAACTCCTCTATAAGCCAGAGAAGCTAACTTCATTTAATAAAAATACAAAACTTAAATGTAGTTTTAAAATGGGTAAACTTTAAAGCAACATATACCAACATTTCATTGAAATTGCACACCTAAAAGGTTCTGGCCAAATAGCTGAAAAAAGTTTTTAATTTGGCCCTACGGTTACTGATATGTCCCCTTGAAGCTTGTTCGTTTTGTAGCAATGCTGGTGTAAACGAATGGAATCAGCTGATTGCTAGCATTGCAACAAAATGTGAACCGAGTTCAAGGGGACATCTCAGTAACTGTAGTGCCCATTAGTAGTGCAAGTTTGTTTGACAAGAACATTGGGGTGCAATTTCAAACCTAAATATAAAATGTTGGCCTGATGCAGTGAGGAGGCGGCAGCTCATACAGAGATTGGTGGTAAGAAACAGAATACCAGATAATTTACAAAGCATAGGTTTTTTATTCATGTTGTGGAAAACGTTCAACAATTCTATTATTTAAATGAATCAAAATCCCTGCGTATTCTTCCGAGTTCAGTCCACAATCTGCCCACCCAATGTGTTCAACTCGTTCTGGGTTTGCAGGACTGACGTGGAGGCAGACGTGGATTTCATTTGACCTTTATTTAACTAGGCAACTCAGTTAAGAACAAATTCTTATTTTCAATGACGGCCTAGGAACTAACTGCCTTGTTCAGGGGCAGAAAGACAGATTTTTTTCTTGCAACCTTCCGGTTACTGGTCCAACGCTCTAACCACTAGGCTACCTGCCACCCCTATAGACCCTCTACACTTGTGGCCAAACATTCCCCCTCACTCCTTGCACCTGCAACGCTTTGGAACCGGGGCCTCGTGGACTTGGACGGACCCTCGACACCTATGGCCTAAACCTTCCCCCTCACTCCTGGCACCTGCTGATTTGGGAGCCTCACGCACTTTATCCCTGGGTGGAGGGCGCACGGGCTGCAACGCAGCTTCCCCCGTTTCTATGTAAATAAAATAATGAAATAAATCAGTGCATGTCTTGTATATTAAGTTACCGACAACCAAGTTTCACATTCTCTTCATTACTTACTGTGATCCTGTGATCCAGTCGTGAGGGTTTCGTGCGCCGACTTCACCGTTTCCGTGCACAATCAAGTCCCCAAGTGGAAGAAACCTATTGATTTGGTGACCACCTGACCTTTCCTCTAGCGGCACCATCAGGTAGAGTTATTTAAAGCTTTGAATGGGTCGATTGGGTTCTGGAGGTGTGGTTACAGCTATTGCGCAGGGTTGGTGCGGCCTGTGGTGGTGGGGACCAATGTGATATCTTTTCATGGGGCCTAAAATCCCTGGCGGCGCCCCTGAGTCCACCTAATAATACGTGTTGCCTGTCTTCAATCTCCTCTACCATCGCTGTGATCTCGTCTTCCAAAAAGTTTGCTTTTCTCTTTTGGTCCTTTTTGGGCTATTCCTGACTTAACCGTCATTTGTACTAGCATTCTATACAGGGAAATCGCTGATTGTAAGGCACGTTCTGGTGCCATCATTTTTTAAAGTTAATTTGAGATTTATAGATCACAAGGTGCTTAAATTACAAAATGGCCTTCTTAGAACCTGGGTAAGCAATGTTTTTTTTGTAATGCTCAGTATCTTTTATGAATCGAATGTAAGCACACCGTCAGGAAATGATCTTACGACTAAGTTTAAGTATAAATCGAAGATTTTTTATATAAATGAGGCCCCTGCTAAGAAAAAGTGACTTCCAGTCGTAGCTGTATGGTGTTTTTATGGAGTCCAGTAACAGTACATAGATGTAGACGTATATATATAATGAACATCCACTAACACAGTTAAAAATAATGGCTAACACTGTCACAAAAATTCATTTTATTTTTCAGATAATATGTTGCATTAATCAAATCCTTTTAGTTCTCTGACTTGGTGGAATAATGCTAATGTGAACATTCATGTGGTGGTGAATGTTTTTCATGTCAACATCGTATTATCAGAACAACGTCATCACATTTGTATACTCCGTTAACTTGATGACTAGTACACAAATGAACTTAATGACAAAATTCAACAGGTTTCAAGGTTAGAATCAAGAAATGCACATTCTACAAATCTACAGTGCCTTCGGAGAGTATTCAGACCCCTTGACCTTTTCCATTTTTTGTTACATTACAGCCTTATTCTAAAATTGATTTAAATATGTTTTTCCCCTCATCAATCTACACACAATATCCCATAATGACAAAGCAAAAATGTTTTTAGATTATTTTTTGCTAATTCATAAAATAAAATAAACTGAAATATTACATTTACATAAGTATTCAGACCCTTTACTCAGTACTTTGTTGAAGCACCTTTGGCAGCAATTACAACCACAAGTCTTCTTGGGTATAATACTACAAGCTTGTCACACCTGTATTTAGGGAGTTTCTCCCATTCTTCTCTGCAGATCTTCTTAATCTTAAACTATGCCAGGTTGGATGGGGAGTGTCACTGCACAGCTATATTCAGGTCTCTTCTGAGATGTTCAATCGGGTTTAAGTCCGGCCTCTGGCTGGACCACTCAAGGACATTCAGAGACTTGTTCCGAAGCCACTCCTGCGTTGTCTTTGCTGTGTGCTTAGGGTCGTTGTCCTGTTGGAAGGTGAATCTTCACCCCAGTCTGAGGTCCTGAGCACTCTGGAGCAGGTTTTCATCAAGGATCTTTCTGTACTTTGCTCCGTTCATCTTTACCTCAATCCTGACTAGTCTCCCACTCCCTGCTGCTGAAAAACATCCCCATAGCATGATGCTGCCACCACCATGCTTCACCATAAGGATGGTGCCAAGTTTGGCCTGGATGCTTGGCATTCAGGCCAAAGAGTTCAATCTTGGTTTCATCAGACCAGAGAATCTTGTTTCTCGTGGTCTGAGTCTTTAGGTGCAGTTTGGCAAACTCCATGCAGGATTTAATGTGCCTTTTACTGAGGAGTGGCTTCCGTCTGGCCACTCTACCATAAAGGTCTGATTGGTGGAGTGTTGCAGAGATGGTTGTCCTTCTAGAAGTTTCTCCCATCTCCACAGAGGAACTATAGAGCTCTGTCAGTGACCATCAGGTTCTTGGTCACCTCCCTGACCAAGGCCCTTCTCCCCCGATTGCCGAATTTGGCCGGGCGGCCAGCTCTAGAAAGAGTCTTGGTGGTTCCATACTTCTTCCATTGAAGAATGATGGACACTGTGTTCTTGGGGACCTTCAATGATGCAGACATGTTTTGGTACCCTTCCCCAGATCTGTGCCTCAACACAATCCTGTCTCGGCGCTCTACGGACAATTCCTTCGACCTCATGGCTTGGTTTTTGCTCTGACATGCATTGTCAACTGTGGGACCTTATATAGACAGGTGTGTGCCTTTCCAAATCATGTCCAATCAATTGAATTTACCACAGGTGGACTCCAATCTAGTTCTAGAAACATCTCAAGGATGATCAATGGAAACAGGATGCACCTGAGCTCCATTTCGAGTCTCATAGCAAAGGGTCTGAATACTTATGTAAAAAAAAGTATTTGTTTTTTATTTTTAATAAAATTACTACAAATTCCAAAAACCTGTTTTTGCTTTGTCATTATGGGGTATTGTGTGTAGATTTCTGAAGAATGTGTTATATTTAATCAATTTTAGAATAAGGCTGTAACATAACAAAATGTCAAATGGTCTGAATACTTTCGAAGGCACTGTAATTTAATCATTTACATTTTGCAATATCCAAATCATGTATTCAATCAAATTCAATTTGCAACATCCCAAAAAATATATCCAATCAAATCTTTAGTAATATCCAAATCATATCAAATTCAAGCGGTTTCAAGGTTAGAATCAAGAAATGCACATTCTATCATTCTATTAATCTATTTAATCATTTACATTTTGAAATACCAATATCTAACTCTAGACTTGTATTTAATCAATCAAAATACATAATCAAAAAACACATACAAAAATATATATTCTGATTATAGATGTGATCATGTCTTGAGAAGAATAAACAAAACACAAAAGGTAGGCCTATTTTAGAGGAAGCTTTCATACATACAATATGATTTGATGTTGCATAAACCAAAACACAAATTATTAGTCAAAAAAATAAGTCAGAACCCACAGCTATTCTCTCATGTGATTTCAGGTCCTCTGACCGGGAAAATGTCTTTCCACAATGACATTATTGGAAAGGCTTCTCTCCAGTGTGTGTTCCTTCATGCCTTTTCATGTTTGCTAACTGGGTAAAACTCTTTTCACATTGGGAACATTGGAAAGGCTTCTCTCCTGTGTGTGTCCTCTCATGCTTTTTCAGTGTCCCTAACTCTGTAAAACTCTTTCCACACTGGGAGCATTGGAAAGGCTTCTCTCCTGTGTGTAATCTCTCATGCATTTTCAATGTCCCTGACCGGGCAAAAAAAATTCCACAGTGGGAGCATTGGAAAGGCTTCTCTCCTGTGTGCATTCTCTCATGCATTTTCAAGTTCCCTAACCGGGGAAAACTTTTTCCACACTGAGAGCATTGGGAAGGCCTTTCTACTAAGTGTGTTCTCTCATGTGCTTTCAGGTCCCCTAATGAGGAAAATGTATTTTCACACTGGGGGCATCGATATGGCTTCTCTCCAGTGTGTGTTCCTTCATGCCTTTTCATGTTCGCTAACTGGGTAAAACTCTTTTCACATTGGGAACATTGGAAAGGCTTCTCTCCTGTGTGCGTCCTCTCATGCTTTTTCAGTGTCCCTAACTCGGCAAAACTCTTTCCGCACAGGAAGCAGTGGAAAGGCTTCTCTCCTGTGTGTATTCTCTCATGCATTTTCAAGTTCCCTAACCGGGGAAAACTTTTTCCACACAGGGAGCATTGGAAAGGCTTATCTCCTGTGTGTGTCAGCTCATGTGATTTCAGATCCCCTATCTGGGTAAATCTTTTTCCACAGTCTGAGCAGTGGTGGGGCTTCTCCCCTGTGTGCATTCTCTCGTGTGTTTGTAGATTCCTTAACTGGGTAAAACTCTTTCCACAATGGGAGCATTGGAAAGGCCTATCTACAGAGTGTGTTCTCTCATGTTTTTTCAGGTCCCCTGATGAGAAAAATCTCATTTCACACTGGGAGCATTGATATGGCTTCTCTCCAGTGTGTATTCTTTCATGCACTTTCAGGTTCCCTGCGTGTCTAAACCCTTTCCCACACTGGGAGCAGTGGAAAGGCTTCTCTCCTGTGTGTGTCATTTCATGTGTCTTCAAGTTCCCTAACTGAGTAAAACCTTTTCCACACTGGGAGCAGTGGAAAGGTTTATCCCCTGTGTGTGTGCGCTCATGTGATTTCAGATTCCCTAACCAGGTAAAACTCTTTCCACACTGAGAACATTGGAAAGGCTTCTCTACTAAGTGTGTCATCTCATGTGTTTTCAGGTCCCCTGATGAGGAAAATGTATTTTCACACTGGGAACATTGATATGGCTTCTCTCCAGTGTGTGTTCCTTCATGCCTTTTCATGTTCGCTAACTGGGTAAAACTCTTTCCACATTGGGAACATTGGAAAGGCTTCTCACCAGTGTGTGTCCTCTCGTGCTTTTTCAGTGTCCCTAACTCTGTAAAACCTTTTCCACACTGGGAGCATTGGAAAGTCTTCTCTCCTGTGTGTGTCAGTTCATGTGATTTCAGGTCCCCTATCTGGGTAAATCTCTTTCGACAGTCTGAGCAATGGTAGGGCTTCTCCCCTGTGTGCGTTCTCTCATGCTTTTGTAGATTCCCTAACTGGGTAAAACTCTTTCCACACTGAGAGCATTGGAAAGGCCTCTTTATAGAGTGTGTTCTCTCATGTTTTTTCAGGTCCCCTGACGAGGAAAATGTTATTTCACACTGTGAGCATTTATATGGCTTCTCTCCAGTGTGTCGTCTTTCATGCACTTTCAGGTTCCCTGCATGTCTAAACCCCTTTCCACACTGGGAGCAGTGGAAAGGTTTCTCTCCTGTGTGTGTCATCTCATGTGTTTTCAAGTTCCCTAACTGGGTAAAACTTTTTCCACACTGGGAGCAGTTGAAAGGCTTATCTCCTGTGTGTGTCCGCTCATGTGATTTCAGATTCCCTAACCAGGTAAAACACTTTCCACAGTCTGAGCAGCAGAAGGGCTTCTCCCCTGTGTGTGTTCTCTCATGCGTGTGTAGACTCCCTAACAGGCTAAAACTCTTTCCACACCGAGAGCATTGGAAAGGCCTCTCTACTAAGTGTGTTCTCTCATGTTTTTTCAATTCCCCTGATGAGGAAAATGTCTTTTCACACTGGGAGCATTGATATGGCTTCTCTCCCGTGTGTGTTCCTTCATGCCTTTTCATGTTCGCTAACTGGGTAAATCTCTTTCCACATAGGGAGCACTGGAAAGGCTTCTCTCCTGTGTGTGTCCTCTCATGCTTTTTCAGTGTCCCTAACTCAGTAAAACTCTTTCCACACTGGGAGCAATTGAAAGGCTTATCTCCTGTGTGTGTGCGCTTATGTGATTTCAGACTCCCTAACCAGGTAAAACTCTTTCCACACTGGGAGCAGTGGTGTGGTTTTGCTGGTTTGGTCTTCTCTGGGTCTGAAGGACTCTTCCTGCTGTGAGAGTCTGGTCTTTCACCTGCTGAAGACAAACATAGTATTTGTTTAAACAGAGAGATCTAAATGAAACCTCTACATGATACAACTGTCTTTCTACAAGGTTTAATCTAGACTAGATCCCTCAATAAAATGCATAATCTTCGAGACCCTGGTGCTTGGTTACGGAGCAGCAGGGGGAACTGCCCCTCCCTTCCTTCAGGCTATGATGGATGCAAGAGATTAGCTGAACAACTTCTGTGTCGTTTTATTAAACAAAGATGTGCACAGGAAGACTGCAGAGAGACTGAAATGCCTCTTCTGCAAGGTTGTAACACTGTGCCACCCTCCTGAGGGGAGGGCAGACCTAAACAGGAAGACTGCAGAGAGACTGAAATGCCTCTTCTACAAGGCTGTAACACTGTGCCACCCTCCTGAGGGGAGGGCAGACCTAAACAGGAAGACTGCAGAGAAACTGAAATGCCTCTTCTACAAGGCTGTAACACTGTGCCACCCTCCTGAGGGGAGGGCAGACCTAAACAGGAAGACTGCAGAGAGACTGAAATGCCTCTTCTACAAGGCTGTAACACTGTGCCACCCTCCTGAGGGGAGGGCAGACCTAAACAGGAAGACTGCAGAGAGACTGAAATGCCTCTTCTACAAGGTTGTAACACTGTGCCACCCTCCTGAGGGGAGGGCAGACCTAAACAGGAAGACTGCAGAGAGACTGAAATGACTCTTCTACAAGGCTGTAACACTGTGCCACCCTCCTGAGGGGAGACCTAAAGACTCTGGCCTAAACAGTTCCTTGTTTCATCCTTCCCTGGGTCAAAACATTACATCAAGGCTGCCTTGGTGGGGTTGAATAGACTTTATATTTGAATCACTTCAGGACACCCATGGGTTGATGTACCAATCACTAAGGCCTGCTTTATGGTGACCTCCGACCTTATAGAGGGTACCTAGAGGTCAAAATCCAATAGGAAATTATCATCAGAATAGTGTTCTTTCAGAGGAGCTCCAAATGGAACCTATTGGTTGTGTGGGAAAATGGCTTACTGTAGCATTCCATCGAACTGGGGAGGGACGTGTACTGTAGGGTTTGTGGTGACAGCTATGACAACCGTTCAGAATAATGAGAGGGATCTGAAGGCTTTGTTTAAAGACTACAGACCTGGTGGAATGAGGAGAGATAAGAGATCTCTGGCTGGCATCACTCACACTCAGGCGCCGGCCTCCAGGTTCTTTGGGGGTGTTTTTTTTCCTGGGTATGGAGTTGCATGCATGCGTTAAATCAAATCTCTAGACACAGAGAAAATTGGCAATGCTACTCGAAATGCCCTGGAAGAATTAAATGGGGGAAATGAAAGAATTGCGTAAGTCAGCGCTTCAAAACAGAGAGGTCCTTGACTATATTTTGGCAGGTCAAGGGGGCACATATGCAATCATTGGTGATGAATGTTGTACTTTTGTCCCAGATCACTCTTCTAATGTGACTGATCTTGCCGAATACATTACCACTGTCGCTAAGAATAATTCACCAAAACCAGATTGGACGCTTGCAACTTGGTTTGAATCCCTGCTTGTAAATTGGGGATCCCAGATGCCCAGTGGGCTGCAGTGTGTGTTTTTTGTTTTGTTTGTTTAATTGTGTTATTAACATGCTTTAAGGTGATTTGTGCCTCTCTGGCTGGTAAGATTTCAGCAGCTGTCATGTTTTCTGCTCCTACAGAGAACAGTGAAACTATTGAGCTGCCAACTCTGGATTAGAGTCCCATTTCCCCTGTAGATGCAGACGATGATTAATGGTTGAAGGTTGTTTTCTATGGTTTTCTTTTAAGTTAAGGGTCAGGTCATCTAAACCTTAAATCCGTTTTACATTACGTTGGACACTGAGCTGATGAGCCAGCACCAACCTTTTGAAGGTATTAGTAGAATTGTTAAACAGCAGGGTTTTAGGTTGACGTCCCAGGGACAGTTGGTGAAAAACACAGGTCAATCCAACCCAACTGTGGAAAGAGGTTTGGAAACCAATGGATAACATTGAGAGAGTTATTCACCTCTGAATCTACAGATCCCTTGTGTATGTATGTGTGTATTCTTTTTCATATACTCACTCAACATTGGTTTTAACTTTCTGATTGTAGGTTTTTAGCTTTATTTAACTTGCCTAGTTAAAGAAAGGTTAAATAAAAAATTTAAAAAACAATTTATTATAATATCATTTTATAGAAACTCCTTTTGATAGAAGCTAAAATCTAAATGCTTACTTTAACATGTAATTATTGTTATCACACAAGTGATAAAAGGATGGAATGTAAACAGATGAAATTTACTTTGTGCATCTTATCTTTGGTGTCATAAACAATCCTTGGTTCCTGTCAAGAGACGAGGGGGAGGGGCCCCTCCGGAGGAACATCTGTCAGAACGCCCAGAATATGTTCTTTAAGTTAAGATAGACGGAGCCAGTCACACGTGTGAACCGATCCAATGAATCATGTTTATGTAGGTTTAGATATCAGTATATAAGACAACATAAGGCTCTACCCTCGACAACTACTGTGATTATTATTATTTGACCATGCTGGTCATTTATGAACATTTGAACATCTTGGCCATGTTCTGTTATAATCTCCACCCGGCACAGCCAGAAGAGGACTGGCCACCCCTCATAGCCTGGTTCCTCTCTAGGTTTCTTCCTAAGTTTTGGCCTTTCTAGGGAGTTTTTTCCTAGCCACCGTGCTTCTACACCTGCATTGCTTGCTGTTTGGGGTTTTAGGCTGGGTTTCTGTACAGCACTTTTGAGATATCAGCTGATGTAAGAAGGGCTATATAAATACATTTGATTTGATATGTAAGGAAGGCCCTTTCACAGCTCACTCCACACTGGTACTTACGCATCTAAGTTTGACCGTGACCTCTCCAGCTTGCTGACAATAAAAAGTGATTCATTTAATATTGACTTTTAGTGTCCTATATAAGAATGTCCACAACAATCCCTACTGTGAAGCATGGTGGTGGCGCCATCATGCTGTGGGGATGTTGTTCAGCGGCAGGGACTGGGAAACTAGTCAGGATCGAGGGAAAGATAAACGGAGCAAAGTACAGAGAGATCCTTGATAAGGACCTCAGACTGTTCACCTTCCAACAGGACAACGACCCTTAGCACACAGCCAAGACAACGCAGGAGTGGCTTCGGGACAAGTCTCTGGATGTCCTTGAGTGACCCAGCCAGAGGCCAGACTTGAAACCGATTGAACATCTCTGGAGAGACCTGAAAATAGCTGTGCAGCGATGCTCCTCATCTAACCTGACAGAGCCTGAGAGGATCTGCAGAGGTTGAGCAGACCGCTATAACCTGGCTCTCGTGGAATGTCATGTTTACAGGCTGAACAGAGCTCTATAATAATAGATAATGTCATGTTTATAGGCTGAACAGAGCTCTATAATATTAGATAATGTCATGTTTATAGGCTGAACAGAGCTCTATAATAATAGATAATGTCATGTTTATAGGCTGAACAGAGCTCTATAATAATAGATAATGTCATGTTTACAGGCTGAACAGAGCTCTATAATAATAGATAATGTCATGTTTACAGGCTGAACAGAGCTCTATAATAATAGATAATGTCATGTTTATAGGCTGAACAGAGCTCTATAATAATAGATAATGTCATGTTTACAGGCTGAACAGAGCTCTATAATAATAGATAATGTCATGTTTATAGGCTGAACAGAGCTCTATAATAATAGATAATGTCATGTTTACAGGCTGAGCAGAGCTCTATAATAATAGATGATGTCATGTTTACAGGCTGAACAGAGCTCTATAATAATAGATCATGTCATGTTTACAGGCTGAACAGAGCTCTATAATAATAGATCATGTCACATCTTCAGGCTGAGCAGAGCTCTATAATAATAGATAATGTCATATCTTCAGGCTGAGCAGAGCTCTATAATAATAGATAACGTCATGTTTACAGGCTGAACAGAGCTCTATAATAATAGATAATGTCATGTTTACAGGCTGAACAGAGCTCTATAATAATAGATAATGTCATGTTTACAGGCTGAGCAGAGCTCTATAATAATAGATAATGTCATGTTTACAGGCTGAACAGAGCTCTATAATAATAGATAATGAGGACTACAGTATTTCAGTTAGGGCTGACCCCAATTAGTTGACTGGTCAATTGTTTGGTCATTAGGCTGTTTGTTGACCGAGATGGTTTTAGTCAAGCAGTAACACACATGTATATTTGCGCCCATCTCAATAAACGAATCCATTGCGGAGGCCTAGACTAAAAGCAAATGTATGCTTGATCCGAAAATGTGGTTGGTGGATCCATATGGAGGGTGTGACGCAATTATGGAGCCTCCGGAGGCATACAGAGGCCAAATCGAGCTCTGTACCGCATCGCCATGGCTCTGTATAGCTCTGTATTGACATGATTGGTTGACGGTAGGTGGGGGCGGTACATCCTGTATAAACACAAACTCACTTCCTTCACAACAGCTCAGCATTCCGCCGCGAAGCAAGAAGTATGAATGCCCTGAGTTCCGCTGAGGCCGTATCAACGTAAATGCTGCATGGCCAATACAGACGTCGGATTGACCACAATGCACTTCTCTCTCCAGAACGCACTCTCTCCTGCCAATTTGTGCACATTGTTTCATAACTTCATTCTGTGAATAGTTTGAGTTTTAGTGTCTATCAATTCCCCATTACAAGTACCACCAGTAGAAAATGTACTGTTAATTCCTATCATTTCTAATCCACAAAATGTGTTACTTTGGTTACGGTAATTTTTGAGAATGCATTCAATATTATTATTCCAGTCTTCCCGTTATCATTGTCAGAGTGGATACATTGTTTGCAGAGTGCACAGCCTAGCTGTGCACCATGCCGATTAATCGGTCGACCTCTACTACCTGGCTTGCGCGAAAATGTAAGCATATAAATGTGCCCATTTGGGGATCTGATAATATTTCTGATTGTCTTAACTCACCAACACTAATAAGCTGTGGAGCTTCTCAAAGTAATGTTTTCTTCACCTCAAACAAAGTCTGTTTTTACATCCATTGAGAATTACAATAGTTCCTCAATTTATTTGAAAAATCTTTCCAGCTCTTTCTCTTTCGATAACCACATAGAGTGAAAGGGAAAAATGTAATGCTCTGATCCAGCAGAAACGTCATAAAATAGACCTACCTGATTACTTCTTATCAGTGCTTGACTTGGACTGGAATAGGTTCCTGGTACTCATTCTGGGTTCTGGTACTGTTTATATTTAGGTGCTGGAGCTCCACAATACTTTAGGGCTAATAATCTATGAGAGGAACAGGAGATCAAGCAGTAGAACATGTGAGGTGCCGGTACTCAGCTCCGATGAGCTCCTAGCCAAGTCAAGCACTGCTTCTTATCCCTTATGCAAATAGCTTACAGCTGTGTCTGTCCTGAGCTCACTGGCACTGAAAACTCTGAGGGGCTCAGAATCAGAATCTCAGAATCTTTTATACAATGTTGCAAGCTTCCAGACAGACCCAAGTGAATAGCTTAAACAATGTTTCAAGTTCGTTGCAGACAGGCCATGTGTAGCCAATGTGATTTATAGGATATTATATATTTTTTTAAATCAGGATTTGTTCTACCTGCAGGCTGCAATGTTTCTATTTGTTGGCTATTTTAGTTACTTTTAGGTTCATTATTTTCATTTATATTTAGATAGGATTTTGATTAACCACATGACAATGATTTAGAGACATGAACACGTTATTATAAATTAAATGAAACTGTTCCACGAAACTGTGCATATGAAAAACCATAATTGGCACGCAGATCGGTAGAAATGGTAAGATAAATTGGCATTTCTCATCCCACGAGAAAGGTTGCCAAGTCCTCGTGTATTACCGGCAACTTTAGGAGAGTAATGGGAGAATCTGTGAAAGCCAGCAGAAAGAGGGAGGAGAAAAGTTGGGTCAGGTTGTCTAGATCTCAGGCGGCTTCTTGAGGCATTTGTCTTAATTCATCAAACCGTAAGTTTAAAGCATCAGACCGTAAGCTTAAAGCATCAGACCGTAAGTTTAAAGCATCAAACCCTAAGCTTAAAGCATCAGACAAGCTCACATACATAGGGTGTGTCTATATATGGAAAAATATACATTTACAAATTTCGACCAATCAATTGGACTTTCAGGCGACCAAGATTTTTTTGTTGGTGGTCGGATACGGTCCTAATTCCAGTCAATGTCATTGGATGCATTTGATCCATTGTTAATGAACGTTTTGGTGGTGGCCCTACTCTGGACGTTACACACATCTTACTGTGTAGTTTAACCACTCCTACAGTACTGAACAACATATTTAAGTGTAGAACTTCAGTAGAATGCCCCATTTAAAACCACACATTAGTTCAACAACTGCAGAGTTTGTGTCACTGATAGATAGTACTCACGGGTGTTAATCAGATCTCCAACCTCCTCCTCTTCCTCCTCCAATGTGACAGTAATCTCCCCCTCCTTCACCTCAAAAACGTCTTCCTCTTCTTTCACTGTGATAGTCATCTCCCTCTCCTTCACCTCAAAAACGTCTTCCTCTTCTTTCACTGTGATAGTCATCTCCTCCTCTTCCTCTTTCACGCCCAACACAGCATCGTCATGTTTATCTTCCTCCTCTTCTTTCACAGTAACATCCTCCTCCTCTTTCACTGTAACAGCCTCAACCTCTACAGCCTCATCTTCCTCCTCGTTCTCTGTCCAGCAGACCTCTTCTTCTTCAATAGGGGGGGAGTAGCTTAGTGAGCTCATGGTCAGGGTTGTTAGCGAGGTAACGTTAGCTAAATATCATTAGCGACTAGGCTACTGCTAACTTAACCAGACAGCTAGTTGACTAATAAAAATGTAAATATGAAAATTAAGGGGTAACTAGTGGATACGACATACATGTATTTTTAACTCCCCGAAACGGTCTAAAAAAACGTCAATGTTACGGTTGTATGTTGGCTAGCACGCTACCTAACAGTTAGCTGGTTGAATCAACAGCCGTGTTGTTCTCGTTGAAGAAGCGTCCCGTCCTCTAGAATATACGTCACACTAGCAACGGCGCATGAAAGACGCATATCGCCATCTGTTGATTGGAGTTGGTAAAACAGTAGAGGAAAATGTTTATTTTTCATTTAATTCATTAAAGAATAATATTACGTAAAGAAGTACAAAGGAAAACCTGTGTTGATTGATTAGTTCCACATTTTTTTTATGAGAAGTTAGAACATCTACTACACAATGTATTATTCATTTTTACTCAGATAAACATGTTACATGATCCTTTTTACAATCTGACATGGTGGAATAATACTGATGGAACATTCATGAGGTAGTGACTGTTTTTAATGTCTACAGCTTTGATGACTAGTACTGTAGTGGCTAAAGGTTCCTAGATAAAAATAATAATAATAATAAAAGCCAAAGAAATTCAAATCTAATTTTATTGGTCATATACACATGTTTAGCAGATGTTATTGCGAGTGTAGCGAAAATGCTTGTGCAACTAGTTCCGACAGTGCAGCAATATCTAACAAGTAATATCTAACAATTCCATAACAACTACCCAATACACCCAAATCTAAGTAAAGGAATGGAATAAGAATATATAAACTTATTTTACCATTATTTAACTAGGCAAGTCAGTTAAGAACAAATTCTTATTTTCAAATTCTTATTTTGTGAGGAAGAAAAGGGCTTCCCCGGCTGACAACGAGCGCTCTGCAGGCAGGTTGTCCTCCAACGTGATGGCGGCGGTGCAGACAGAACATCCTTCCAACTGATCCTGCAACCTCTGCTACAAGTAGGTCATATGATTCTGCTCTGGACTCCAGAGATGTGACATGATATATCCCTAGTTGATTCTGGTCTGGACTCCAGAGATGTGACATGGTATATACCTAGTTGATTCTGGTCTGGACTCCAGAGATGTGACATGATGTATCCCTAGTTGATGTAGCTCTGGACTCCAGAGATGTGACATGATGTATCCCTAGTTGATTCTGCTCTGGACTCCAGAGATGTGACATGATGTATCCCTAGTTGATGTAGCTCTGGACTCCAGAGATGTGACATGATATATCCCTAGTTGATTCTGCTCTGGACTCCAGAGATGTGACATGATATATCCCTAGTTGATTCTGCTCTGGACTCCAGAGATGTGACATGATATATCCCTCGTTGATTCTGGTCTGGACTCCAGAGATGTGACATGATATATCCCTAGTTGATTCTGCTCTGGACTCCAGAGATGTGACATGATATATCCCTAGTTGATTCTGCTCTGGACTCCAGAGATGTGACATGATATATCCCTCGTTGATTCTGCTCTGGACTCCAGAGATGTGACATGATATATCCCTCGTTGATTCTGGTCTGGACTCCAGAGATGTGACATATATCCCTAGTTGTTATTGGCTGCTAACATGAATGAAGTTCAGCTCCAAAGGCAGGTGTAACATGCAGTTTGTTTCCGTAACCTGTCTTACTATGGCTGTAATGACAGGCAACATTTGGAGTTGGGTTGGATATAGTCATGGTAGAGGCTACAGACAATCTTATATTTTGACTGGAATTGTGTTGGTCATTGTTACTAAGTGCAGCATTTATTCCAATTCAAATAGTTAACAAAGTTCTTTAGTCAACATATTGTAAAATTGTGCTGCTTTCCCCTTTTATTGTAATAATTTCTCAACCAGTCTGCGACCACAGTTACAGGAAAAGGGACCTCGGACTAAAGTATTCACCGGACAGACCACAGTTACAGGAAAAGGGACCTCAGACTGGTGCTAAAGTATGCTCCAGACAGACCACAGTTATGGGAAAAGGGACCTCGGACTAAAGTATGCTCCAGACAGACCACAGTTACGGGAAAGGGGACCTCGGACTGGTGCCAAAGTATGCTCCAGACAGACCACAGTTACAGGAAAAGGGACCTCGGACTAAAGTATGCTCCAGACAGACCACAGTTACAGGAAAAGGGACCTCGGACTGGTGCCAAAGTATGCTCCAGACAGACCACAGTTACAGGAAAAGGGACCTCGGACTGGTGCCAAAGTATGCTCCAGACAGACCACAGTTACAGGAAAAGGGACCTCGGACTGGTGCCAAAGTATGCTCCAGACAGACGCGGTAATGGAGGACGGCCACTAATTATTTCTTGTTTGGTTTTATTCATAATATAATCTCCCCCATCACCCAGTTAATAAAATACGTTATTTGACATAGAAATTGTATTTCTTTACTGATGTGATTTTTATATACAAACTAAATATTCAGCGGTTATAGCTAATGGGACCCGAGGATATTTTAGTTATTTTAAATATTGTGAATTAGCAGTGAAAAGTACTATTATATATATATATATATATATATATATATATATATATATATGTCTGTATATATGGATTGATTTGCATCCACTGCTGTGGTGAGATGCTTGAGCACAGCATTACATTATTATTATTGGGAGGTCATAAACTGGTCATATTCTGGTTGGAGTTCTAAAGTGGTCAGAAATAAGATGCCTTATTAGCAGTACCTAGGGTTAGAACCAAGGTACACGCTTATTAGCAGTACCTAGGGTTAGAACCAAGGTACACGCTTATTAGCAGTACCTAGGGTTAGAACCAAGGTACACGCTTATTAGCAATACCTAGGGTTAGAACCAAGGTACTGGCTTATTAGCAATACCTAGGGTTAGAACCAAGGTACTCGCTTATTAGCAATACCTAGGGTTAGAACCAAGGTACTGGCTTATTAGCAGTACCTAGGGTTAGAACCAAGGTACACGCTTATTAGCAATACCTAGGGTTAGAACCAAGGTACTCGCTTATTAGCAATACCTAGGGTTAGAACCAAGGTACTGGCTTATTAGCAATACCTAGGGTTAGAACCAAGGTACACGCTTATTAGTGATACCTAGGGTTAGAACCAAGGTACTTGCTTATTAGCAATACCTAGGGTTAGAACCAAGGTACACGCTTATTAGCAGTACCTAGGGTTAGAACCAAGGTACACGCTTATTAACAATACCTAGGGTTAGAACCAAGGTACTCGTTTATTAGCAATACCTAGGGTAGGAACCAAGGTACTGGCTTATTAGCAATACCGAGGGTTAGAACCAAGGTACTGGCTTATTAGCAGTACCTAGGGTTAGAACCAAGGTACACGCTTATTAGCAATACCTAGGGTTAGAACCAAGGTACTCGCTTATTAGCAATACCTAGGGTAGGAACCAAGGTACTGGCTTATTAGCAATACCGAGGGTTAGAACCAAGGTACTGGCTTATTAGCAGTACCTAGGGTTAGAACCAAGGTACACGCTTATTAGCAATACCTAGGGTTAGAACCAAGGTACTGGCTTATTAGCAATACCTAGGGTTAGAACCAAGGTACTCGCTTATTAGCAATACCTAGGGTTAGAACCAAAGTACTCGCTTATTAGCAATACCTAGGGTTAGAACCAAGGTATACGCTTATTAGCAGTACCTAGAGTTAGAACCAAGGTACACGCTTATTAGCAATACCGAGGGTTAGAACCAAGGTACTGGCTTATTAGCAGTACCTAGGGTTAGAACCAAGGTACAGGCTTATTAGCGATACCTAGGGTTAGAACCAAGGTACTGGCTTATTAGCAGTACCTAGGGTTAGAACCAAGGTACTGGCTTATTAGCAGTACCTAGGGTTAGAACCAAGGTACTGGCTTATTAGCAATACCTAGGGTTAGAACCAAGGTACACGCTTATTAGCAGTACCTAGGGTTAGAACCAAGGTACAGGCTTATTAGCGATACCTAGGGTTAGAACCAAGGTACTGGCTTATTAGCAGTACCTAGGGTTAGAACCAAGGTACTGGCTTATTAGCAGTACCTAGGGTTAGAACCAAGGTACTGGCTTATTAGCAATACCTAGGGTTAGAACCAAGGTACACGCTTATTAGCAGTACCTAGGTTTAGAACCAAGGTACTGGCTTATTAGCAATACCTATAGTTAGAACCAAGGTACTGGCTTATTAGCAGTACCTAGGGTTAGAACCAAGGTACTGGCTTATTAGCAGTACCTAAGGTTAGAACCAAGGTACTGGCTTATTTGCAATTGTCCACTGTCTCAATCTGCAGATGGAGTTGATTGAGCTGCAAGAAACAGTGTCTTTTTGAAGGAGCAGGCTGGTGATTGTGACCCGGTCACTTTCTGGGGAAAGATGGTGCCTGCAGCTGATGTCCCTGTTCTCAAGAAACTGTCACTATACATCCTGACCATGTTTGGCTCCACATACAGCTGTGAAATCAGCCTTCTCCACAATGAAATTTATTATAAACAGATGGCGCACCAGGCTCACCAATGAGCACCTGCACCAGTGTCTCAGAATTGCTCTCACATCATTTGTGCCAAAGTTCAAAGCATTGGCAGGAGAGAGAACGTGTAATTTCTCTCATTGATGCAACGGCAAGGCCCAGAGTGACGTATACATGAATATTGCACGGCCCACAGTGACGTTCTGTGCATTCAGATTATTTTGTTCAACTCTCCTTCGTTCAGATGATTATTTTTGTTCAACCCTCCTTCATCCAGACGATTATTTTGTTCAACTCTCCTTCGTTCAGATGATTATTTTTGTTCAACTCTCCTTCGTTCAGACGATTATTTTTTTGTTCAACTCTCCTTCGTTCTCCAGAAAACATGCACTGTATTTTATTATTTTTAAAGTTAATTCAAGGCCCATGTCTAATAGTTCACAGTGCACTTTTTGCACATGCAACCAAATTCGTTCTTCAGTAATGTTCGAAAGAAGTTGCAATTAATTCATGTTCTTAGTCTCATTTAATGTACATTTTATTTAACAACATGTTTCCTAAGTCGTAGACGAATATGTTTGTTACTACGCTGTACCACAGCGCCCGATATCCATTCTTTACCACCGAGGAAATTTGTGTCACTGGACCTTCGCATATAGTAGTTGGTGTAGAGAATCATTGTACCATCAAAACCACTGTTAAATATATTTTCCATAACCAAAAATATTGTATTTTCAGATGTTTGAAACTGGTGTACTAAACCGAAAGTAAAAGAAACAAAAACTAAACTTCAGAACAGGAAGCAAAGAAATACCACACATAGAACAGATATACCACTTTTTCGACTTGCATTTGACAAGAATGTAAGATCTTTAGCTAATATTTCTATGTGAATTTGGTGGGGTCGCCCAAAAAGTTACACATTGTAGCTTTAAACCAACATATTCAATTTGTTTTAAAATAAAAAAATAACAAACTGTATTTTTGATTACATTCTGTACAATGTGGCATGAACAAAAACACATTCTCAGTGGTAAGGCTTCTCTCCTGTGTGTGCTCTCTCATGTCGTTTCATGCTCCCAACCTGGGTAAAACTCTTGCCACACTGTGAGCATGGGTAGGGCTTTTCTCTTGTGTGTATCCTCTCATGTTTTTTCAGGATCCCTAACTCGGTAAATCTCTTTCCACACTGAGAGCATTGGAAAGGCTTCTCTCTTATGTGTGTTCTTTGATGAAGTTTCAGGTTTTTTAATCCGGTAAATCTCATTCCACACTGGGAGCATTGAAAAGGCTTCTCCGCTGAATGTGTTATTTTTTCATGGTCTTTCTTGTTCCCTAACTGGGTAAAATCCTTTCCACACTGAGAGCAGTTGCAAGGCTTCTCTCCTGTGTGTGTCCTCTCATGTTCTTTCAGGTGCCCTAACCAGGTAAATCTCTTTCCACACTGGGAACAGTGGTGTGGTCTTAATTGTTTTGCCGTCTCTGGGTCTGATTCCCCTGAACGACTCTTCCCGCTGTCGAAGTGAGAGTCTGGTCTATCTTCTGTCAAAGACAAAGAGAGTACTTGGTTAAAACAGAGAGACCTGAATGAAACCTTCACATGATAAAACTGTCTCCCTATGAGGTTTAATCCAGACTAGATCCCTCTTTATAAAACGGTAAATTTGAATCCTGGGTGCAGATTGGTTGATAGCCGTTGGTTACTCATGTTAATCGACGCGTAATGCCCGAGGTGCTTCGACATGTCTGAAAAGGGGTGCTATTCACAATACTCTGTGGGTAATGGACAGCACAACCACTGTCCCACAGCCCAGCCAGACAACCGTGGGTAATGGACAGCACAACCACTGTCCCACAGCCCAGCCAGACAATTCATAACATTTACATTTAAGTCATTTAGCAGACGCTCTTATCCAGAGCGACTTACAAATTGGTGCATTCACCTAAAACTCAATCTTCACTGTCAAAAAATAACATCGACATTATTACCACATGCTTCTATAGTCTAACATTTAGTTTGCAACAGAGGGGATTTTATATAAACCTTGCTACAGGATCTGCCTCTCAGACCTCTGCAACAATGTTGCAATTTTAGAAATAATATAATAACAATAATAGACATTTTACAAATGCAACAAGGCACTCAACCCTGTGGATCACTATGAATAACACACTCTTAACGGCTGTTTCCTGGCACTCCTCTCCACATCATGCTTAAAACCCCTTACCCACGTCACGCTTAACCCTTTACCCACGGCACGCTTAACCCCTTACCCACGTCACGCTTAACCCCTTACCCACGTCACGCTTAACCCCTTACCCACGGCACCCTTAACCACGTAAGTGTAGAACTGCAGTAGAATCACATTTTAAAAGCACACATTAGTTCAACAACTGCATAGTTTGTGACCCTGTTTTAAAGACAATACTCACTGGTGTTAATCAGATATCCGTTCTGCTCTTCTTCCTCCTCCAATGTGACAGTGATCTCCCCCTCCTCCTTCACTCCAAAAACGTATTCCTCTTCCTCCTCCTCCAATGTGACAGTAATCTCCTCCTTCACTGAAAAAACTGTATCCTCTTTCTCTTCCTCCTCTTCTTTCACTCTGAAAGCTTCTTCCTCTTCTTTCACTCTGAAAGCTTCTTCTTTCATTGAAACGTCTTCCTCTTTCACTGTAACAGCCTCATCCTCGACTTCTTGTTTAACTGTGACAGCCTCTACTTCGTTCTCCTCTTTCACAACAACTTCTTTCCACGTCCAGCAGACCCCGTCTTCTTTAGCAAGGGGGGAATAGCTTAGTAAACTCATGGTCTGGGATGTTAGTTAGCCTAGTGCAACTGCTAATTTAACCAGCCAGCCAAGTTACCTGACTAACAACAACGTAAATATGGAAATAGTAGATACGACAGACGTGTGTTTAAAACACAATGACTAATATACACCGAAAATGTCTAAAGCGCTCCAATGTTTCGCTATGTTGGCTAAAAAAGCTACCGAGGTGGCTGGCTAGCTAGCTGTTATTGTTATTAACGAAGCGTCCCGTCCACTAGATTATACGTCACTATCTGCTGCGTAGCGCAGTTGGGAAAACGTTTATTCCAGATCTATTTCATTAAAATAATAATATTTTATGGAAACGTACATACAGAAGCATGTGTTGTTTCTATACGTGAGAATATAAAACAAACCAAACTACTGCACATCTGTAGTATAGTCCAACAAACAGATATTTAGTCAAACAAATAGATATCACAGTAAGAAGCTAGGTCTACACTGCTCCTACATGGTGTAACAATACATCATGTAGATGTATATAATGAACAGACTAGGTCTACACTGCTCCTACATGGTGTAACAATACATATATGTACAGTCAGGTCCACAATTATTGATAACACGGATATTAGATTTTCAATGTGGTCCAAAATTATATTGTATGCTCAAAATAAATGGGGAAATTATTTTATTTTATACTAATACAATTGCTCAGATGAAGAAATATTTTTTTCAACATTTTTTTTTTTTTAAAGATCTAAAAAAAGATAAGGGTCAAAATTAATGGCACCCCTGTTTTCAATACCTTTCAGTACCTCACCTTGCAAGAATAATGACACTGAGCCAAAGTGTTTTATGATATTGGAGAACACATTGCAAGGAACATTAGACCATTCCTCCACACAGAATCTGATTGGAGAACACATTGGAAGGAATATTAGACCATTCCTCCACACATAATCTGATTGGAGAACACATTGGAAGGAATATTAGACCGTTCCTCCACACATAATCTGATTGGACAACGACTGGCGAGTCATAATAAGTAGAAGAGGAAAACGACAACACCTCCTACCCAACCTCCAGGCCTGTTATCAACACCTCCTACCCAACCTCCAGACCTGTTCATATCAACTCCTACCCAACCTCCAGGCCTGTTCATATCAACACTTCCTACCCAACCTCCAGGCCTGTTCATATCAACACCTACCCAACCTCCAGGCCTGTTCATATCACCTCCTACCCAACCTCCAGGCCTGTTCATATCAACTCCTCCTACCCAACCTCCAGGCCTGTTCATATCAACTCCTCCTACCCAACCTCCAGGCCTGTTCATAACACCTCCTACCCAACCTCCAGGCCTGTTCATAACACCTCCTACCCAACCTCCAGACCTGTTCATATCAACACCTCCTACCCAACCTCCAGACCTGTTCATATCAACACCTCCTACCCAACCTCCAGACCTGTTCATATCAACACCTCCTACCCAACCTCCAGGCCTGTTCATAACACCTCCTACCCAACCTCCAGACCTGTTCATATCAACACCTCCTACCCAACCTCCAGACCTGTTCATATCAACACCTCCTACCCAACCTCCAGACCTGTTCATATCAACACCTCCTACCCAACCTCCAGACCTGTTCATATCAACACCTCCTACCCAACCTTCAGACCTGTTCATATCAACTCCTCCTACCCAACCTCCAGGCCTGTTCATATCAACACCTCCTACTCAACCTCCAGACCTGTTCATATCAACACCTCCTACCCAACCTTCAGACCTGTTCATATCAACACCTCCTACCCAACCTCCAGACCTGTTCATATCAACACCTCCTACCCAACCTCCAGACCTGTTCATATCAACACCTCCTACCCAACCTCCAGACCTGTTCATATCAACACCTCCTACCCAACCTCCAGACCTGTTCATATCAACTCCTACCCAACCTCCAGGCATGTTCATATGAGGCCATTGTGATTTCAAACCATACTTCCCATTATTATGACCCTCAAGTTGCTTAGACCGAGCAGTCCCTCTAATTCATGGCATATTAAAACCCTCAGACTTTATCGGATGACAAGTTACAGGACTAAAAGTCTAGACAGGCACAATGAGACCGTGACTCCACCTAGCGACAACACAATGTCACCGCGTGTTTCTTTGTCATGCCTACTAGCCAGATCGGTTTGTGCTTTAGTCAACATCTCATTTCTAGCCGTGCTAAACATTCCTGAAGAATGGAAAAATATCAACTACACCATTTCTATACTGTTAATAGAATATACAGTGGGGAGAACAAGTATTTGATACGCTGCCGATTGTGCAAAGTTTCCTACTTACAAAGCATGTAGAGGTCTGTAATTTTTTTTATCAAAGGTACACTTCAACTGTGAGAGACGGAATCTAAAACAAAAATCCAGAACATCACATTGTATGATTTAATTAATTAAATTAGCCTTTTATTACATGACATAAGTATTTGAACACCTACCAACCAGTAAGAATTCCGACTGTAATAATATAATACAATGGGTTCTGTCAAGAAAATCATTGACAATAATAATAATCACTAATGAAATACACTCTTACTCTTTTAAAGCGGTGTGTGTTAGTGAGTGAGTCTGTCTGAAAACTAGCCATCAAATGCTTGCTTCCTCTGTCCTTGTTTCCTTCACTACTCTTTTGAAAGTGCATTTGTACTTTGAACGGGAGGTGAGAAATGGAGGAAACAAGGGGAGAATCTCAATTTCATTTCCCTGATTCCTCAGGTCCTCTCTCCTTGCCTCTTTCTCAAAAACCCATTGGATAAGAAGGTGAAAGGGGAGGGATGTCTGACCTTCTCATCCAATGGGTTTTCAAATCAAATTTCCATTTTATTTGTTACATGCGCACGAATACAACAGGTTTTTATTGTGAAATGGTTAATTACAAGCCTTTTCCTAACAACGCAGATTTAAAAAGAAAGACAATGTGGGGAAAAAAGGAAATAGTAACAATATTAAAGGAATAACGAGGCTATATACAAGGAGTACCGGGTCAATGTGCTGAGGTACCAGGTAGTAACGAGGCTATATACAAGGAGTACCGGTACCGGGTCAATGTGCTGAGGTACCAGGTAGTAACGAGGCTATATACAAGGAGTACCGGTACCGGGTCAATGTGCTGAGGTACCAGGTAGTAACGAGGCTATATACAAGGAGTACCGGTACCGGGTCAATGTGCTGAGGTACCAGGTAGTAACGAGGCTATATACAAGGAGTACCGGTACCGGGTCAATGTGCTGAGGTACCAGGTAGTAACGAGGCTATATACAAGGAGTACCGGTACCGGGTCAATGTGCTGAGGTACCAGGTAGTAACGAGGCTATATACAAGGAGTACTGGGTCAATGTGCTGAGGTACCAGGTAGTTGAGGTGATTGAGGTAATATGTACAGTCAAAAGTTTGGACTCACCTACTCATACAAAGCTTTTTCTTTATTTTTTACATTGTAGAATAATTGTGAAGACATCAGAACTATGAAATAACACATATGGAATCATGTACTAACCAAAAAAAAGTGTTAAACAAATCAAGTAGCCACCTTTTTCCTTGATGACAGCTTTGCACACTCTTTGCCCTCCTCTCAACCAGATTCACCTGGAATGCTTTTTCACCTGGAATGCTTTTTCAAATTCCAGGTGAATACATAAAATATTGAATGTATTTTTCCAGATAAAAATATGTTGCATTAATCAAATCCTTTTTACAATCAGCACCAGAGTTCTCTGACATGGTGGAATAATGCTAATGTGAACATTCATGTGGTGGTGAATGTTTTTCATGTCAACATCTTATCAATGTCATCAGAACAACATCATTGAATTTTTATACTCCTTTTAACTTGGCCTAGTACACAAATTAACTCAATGACAAAATTCAAGAGGTTTCAAGGTTAGAATCAAGGTCCCATGAGGCTCAGTTGGTAGATCATGGCGCTTGCAACGCCCGGGTTGTGAGTTCGATTCCCACGGGGGACCAGTACAAAAATGTACGCACTCAGTACTGTAAGTCGATCTGGATACCGCCCCAATAGATCCACAGATGATGCAATCGCCATCACACTGCCTTATCCCATCTGGACAAGAGGAATACCTACGTCAGAATGCTGTTTCATTGACTATAGCTCAGCATTCAACACCATAGTACCCTCCAAGCTCATCACTAAGCTTGAGGGCCCTGGGTCTGTACCCCGCCCTGTGCAACTAGGTTCTGGACTTCCTGACAGGCCGCCCCCAGGTGGTGAAGGTAGGAAACAACACCTCCACTGCTGATCCTCAACACAGGGGCCACACAAGGGTGCTTGCTCAGCACCCTCCTGTACTCCCTGTTCACCCATGACTGCGTGGCCACGCACACCTCTAACTCAAATCATCAAGTTTGCAGACAACACAACAGTAGTAGGCCTGATTCCCGGTACAATGACGAGACAGCCTACAGGGAGGGAGTGAGGGCCCTGGCGGAGTGGTGCCAGGAAAATAACCTCTCCCTCAACGTCAACAAAACACAGCGTGGTGAAGGCACAGCAGCGCCTCTTCAACCTCAGGAGGCTGAAGAAATTCGGCTTGACCCCTAAGACCCTCAAACTTTTACAGATGCACCATTGAGAGCATCCTGTCTTTAGCACCGCCTGGTACGGCAACTGCACTGCCCGCAACCGCAGAGCTCTTTAGAGGGTGGTATGGTCTACCCAACGCATCACAGGGGAAACACTGCCTGCCCTCCAGGACACCTACAGCACCCGATGTCACAAGAAGGCCAAAAAGATCAACCACCCGAGCCACTGCCTGTTCACCCCGCTATCATCCAGAATGTCGATGTCAGTACAGATGCATCAAAGCTGGGACCGAGAGACTGAAAAACAGCTTCTATCTCAAGGCCATCAGACTGTTAAATAGCCATCACTAGCCGGCTACCACCCAGCACCTTAGAGGCTGCTGCCCTATGTACATAGACATGGAATCACTGGCCACTTTAATAATGTTTACATACTGCTTTACTCATCTCATATGTATATACTGTATTCAATTCTACTGTATTTAGTCAATGCCACTGACATTGCTAGTCCTAATATTTATATATTCCATTCTTTTAGATATGTGTATTGATGTGAATTGTTAGATACTACTGCACTGTTGGAGCTAGAAACACAAGCATTTTGCTACACCCACAATAACATCTGTTAAATATGTGTATGTGACTAATAAAATGTGATTTGATAAGCATCTGCTGAATGACAAACATGTGAAATGTAAAAATGTACATTACATTTTTTATTTTATTGAATTTGAAAATTCATACAATCTACCTGCAGTGAAGCCACTCAATATTTACATTGCATTTAGTCATCTAGCAGCCAATCCCATCCAAAGTGACCCACAACAGTAACTAGGGTCAAGCGCCACACCAAGGGGCAAATCGACAGATCTCACACCCAGTCGAATCGGGGACCCAAACCAGCGACCTCTCGGGCTACCGGCCCAAGGTCCCAAACGCCAGGCCACCAACCATCTAAGACCCACACACAGCCCCCCCCCCCCAAAACCTCTCAACATCCTGGTACTCAAATGAAACTGGTATACTTACCTATTGATGCTATTTTTGTTTCTCCACCAGTTTTGATCCTGATCTAATAATTTACACTTTGCAATATCCAAATCATGCATCAAATCAAATGTCTTTAGTAATATCCAAATCATATCCAAGAGGTTTCAAGGTTAGAATCTAGAAATGCACATTCTATTAATCTATATAATAATTTACATTATTAAATACCAATATTCAAATCGATACTTCATAATCAAAATACATATTTAAAAAATATATATTTTGATTTGAGATATTATCATGTCTTAAAGAAAAACAAAAGTAACCCTGTTTTTATGTGGCATAAACCAAAACACAATTTCTTAAGTCAAAAATATAAGTCAGAACACAGCACCTGTATTCTCTCATGTGATTTCAGGTCCTCTGACAGGGAAAATGTATTTCCACAATGAGAAGATTGGAAAGGCTTCTCTCCATAGTGTCTTCTTTCATGCACTTTCAGGTTCCCTGCATTTCTAAAACTCTTTCCAAACTGGGAGCAGTGGAAAGGCATCTCTCCTGTGTGTGTCATCTCATGCATTTTCAAGTTCCCTAACTAGGTAAAAGTTTTCCACAGTGTGTGTCCACTCATGTGATTTCAGGTAGCCTAGCTGGGTAAATCTATTTCCACAGTCTGAGCAGTGGTAGGGCTTCTCCCCCATGTGTGTTCTCTCATGCGTTTTCAGATTCCCTAACCAAGTAAACCTCTCCGCACTGGGAGCAGTGGAAAGGCATCTCTCCTTCTCACGTGTGTGTCATTTCATGCGTTTTCAAGGTCCCCAAGTGGGTAAAACTTTTTCCACACTGGGAGCAGCTGAAAGGCTTCCCTCCTGTGTGTGTCATCTCATGCATTTTCAGGTTCCATGAATGGGTAAAACTTTTCCCACACAAGGAGCATTGGAATGGTTGTTCTCCTGGGTGTATTCTCTCGTGATCTTTCAGATGCGCTGACTGAATAAATCTCTTTCCACATTGGGCACATTGGAAACGCCTCTCTACTAAGTGTGTTCTCTCATGTTTTTTCAGGTCCCCAGATGAGAAAAATTCATTTCCACACTGGGAGCATAGATATGGCTTCTTTCCAGTGTGTGTTCTTTCATGCAGTTTTAGATTGCCTGAGTGTCCAAAACCCTTTCCACACTGGGAGCATAGATATGGCTTCTCTCCAGTGTGTGTTCTTTCATGCACTTTTAGATGCCCTGAGAGTCTAAAACCCTTTCCACACTGGGAGCATTGATATGGCTTCTCTCCTGTATGTATCATCTCATGCGTTTTCAGATTCCCTGCGTGTCTAAAACACTTTCCACACTGGGAGCAGTGGTGTGGTCTTGCTGGTTTGGTCTTCTGTGGGTCTGGTTTCCCTGAAGGACTTTTCCCGTGAGAGTCTGGTCTTTCACCTGCTGAAGACAAACAGAATATTTGGTTAAACAGAGAGACCTGAAAGAAAGCTCTACATCAGTGGTTCCTAAATGTTTTATAGTCCCGGACCCCTTCAAACATTCAACCTCTAGCTGCGAACCCCCTCTTAGCACTAGGGTCAGCACACTCTCAAATGTTTTTCCAAACTCTCAAATCATTGTAAGCCTGCCACACACACACACTTAAACACTTAACACATTTAAACACAAGAACGAGTTTGTCGCAACCCGGCTCGTGGGAAGTGAAAAAGAGCTGTTATAGTACCAGGGCACAAATAATCATAAAAAACGTATTTGTATAACTCACCACAGGTTAATGAGAAGGGTGTGCACATAACTCTGCAATGTTGTATTGGAGAGAGTCTCAGTCTTAAAAATCATTTTCCACACAGTCTGTGTCTGTATTTAGTTCTCATGCTCGTGAGGGCCAAGAATCCACTCTCACATAGGTACGTGGTTGCAAAGGGCATCAGCGTCTTAACAGTGCGGTTTGTCTAGGCAGGATACTCTGAGCGCAGCCCAATCCAGAAATCTGGCAGTGGCTTCTGATTAAATAAAATTTTCACAGAACCGCTTGTTGCAATTTCGATGAGGCTCTTTCGTTCAGATATCGGTAAGGTAGGGCATGAAAGGGATAACGAATCCAGTTGTTTGTGTCATCCGTTAATTGCGTAACCCAACTCACCTCAGGTGCTTCGCTATATCACATTTGACATTGTCCGTAAGCTTGAGTTCATTTGCACACAAAGAAAAATATTATACAATGATGGAAAGACCTGTGTGTTGTCCTTGTTAATACAGACAGAGGAGAGCTCCAACTTCTTAATCAAAGCCTCAATTTTGTCCCGCACATTGAATATAGTTGCGGAGAGTCCCTGTAATCCTAGATTCAGATCATTCAGGCGAGAAAAAACGTCACCCAGATAGGCCAGTCGTGTGGGAAGCTCATCATCATGCAGGCAGTCAGACAAGTGAAAATGATGGTCAGGAAAGAAGTTTAAGCTCGTCCCCCAATATAAAAAAAAATGTGTCAATACTTTGCCCCTTGATAACCAGCACACTTCTGTATGTTGTGAAAGCGTTACATGGTCGCTGCCCATATCATTGCATAGCCTTGTTTTAACAAAGTGAACCATTTTCACTGTAATGTCCAAAACGTCTTTCAAGCGGTCAGGCATTCCTTTGGCAGCAGGAGCCTCTCGGTGGATGCTGCAGTGTACCCAAGTGGCGTCGGGAGCAACTGCTTGCACACGCGTTACCACTCCACTATGTCTTCCTGTCATGGCTTTTGCGCCATCAGTACAGATAGCAACACATCTTGACCACCAAAGTCCATTTGATGTCACAAAGCTGTCCAGTACTTTTAAAATATCCTCTCCTGTTGTCCTGGTTTCCAGTGGTTTGCAGAAGAGGATGTCTTCCTTAATTGACCCCCATAAACATAACGAACATATATCAGGAGCTATGCCAGGCCCGCCACGTCTGTTAACTCATCCAGCTGTAACGCATAGAATTCACTGGGTTGTATGCGAAGCAGTAATTGTTTCAAAACATCTCCTGCCATGTCACTGATGCATCGTGAAACAGTGTTGTTTGATGAAGGCATTGTCTGTATGTTTTTTTGGGCCTTTTCCCCCAGCATTCCCCCAGCCATATCCGCGTGGCAGCAGGAAGAATGAAGTCCTCCACAATAGTATGGGGCTTGCCTGTCCTAGCCACTCGGTAGCTCACCATATAAGACGCTTCTAGCCCCTTCTTATTAAATGGTACCTGTTGCTTTTATACATGTCTTACTACTCGAAAGTCATCTTAATTCTGGCTCAAAAAACTCCCATGGCTTATTTTTCAAACTGGCATGTTTAGTTTCTAAATGTCTGTGCAAGAGTGAAGGTTTCATCGAGTTGTGAAAGTGTTATGTGCAAAAGTACTGACTGAGGAAAGGCACTACTCCCAATATAAGTGAACCCCAAATCAATGTAGTTATCATATTTGCACCTCTTCGATGGTCCAACGTCCCCGTCTATTCGGTGCTTTCCCGGGTACGGGGACAGTAGCTCTTCAGCTGATTCTAGCATTGGATGTGCTCAGGGAAGCAGAACAACTTGTGTCGTTGACAGGTGTAGTACTGCTGGTAGTAGCAGTACTACCAGTCGAGCTGGTTTGTGTCTCTATGGACGAGGGCCTTACTTGAACCATTTCTCAATTTTCGAGCAAACGGAATGAGCAGCAGCTACGTTTGGCTACATGCGGACCGTTAGTGGAATTCCCGCGAGAGAGTAACGGTTAATATGATTGGATGTTAATTATTTGACTAGGCTACCTGTATTTTACATTGTGTTGTTATTTCGCTGAACACTAGATGGTTTAATTTTATTTTTGGTAGTGAAACGAGACTACTAAGGCGATAAAAAAATTATAACTCACCCAAATCTATAGCCCCGTTGGAAAATATAAATGGACTGCTTGAAAATGTGAAGATATATATATATATATATATACAGTTTTACCATGTAGAGCAGTTATTCCCCCAGGGGTATGCGCAATGCCGTCGGGGGTACGCCAAATAAAAATGCGATTCACATTTTTATATATGTGTGTATATACAGTGGGGAGAACAAGTATTTGATACACTGCCGATTTTGCAGGTTTTCCTACTTACAAAGCATGTAGAGGTCTGTAATTTTTATCATAGGTACACTTCAACTGTGAGAGACGGAATCTAAAACAAAAATCCAGAAAATCACATTGTATGATTTTTAAATAATTAATTTGCATTTTATTGCATGACATAAGTATTTGATCTCCTACCAACCAGTAAGAATTCCGGCTCTCACAGACCTGTTAGTTTTTCTTTAAGAAGCCCTCCTGTTCTCCACTCATTACCTGTATTAACTGCACCTGTTTGAACTCGTTACCTGTATAAAAGACACCTGTCCACACACAATCAAACAGATTCCAACCTCTCCACAATGGCCAAGACCAGAGAGCTGTGTAAGGACATCAGGGATAAAATTGTAGACCTGCACAAGGCTGGGATGGGCTACAGGACAATAGGCAAGCAGCTTGGTGAGAAGGAAACAACTGTTGGCGCAATTATTAGAAAATGGAAGAAGTTCAAGATGACGGTCAATCACCCTCGGTCTGGGGCTCCATGCAAGATTTCACCTCGTGGGGCATCAATGATCATGAGGAAGGTGAGGGATCAGCCCAGAACTACACGGCAGGACCTGGTCAATGACCTGAAGAGAGCTGGGACCACAGTCTCAAAGAAAACCATTAGTAACACACTACGCCGTCATGGATTAAAATCCTGCAGCGCACGCAAGGTCCCCCTGCTTAAGCCAGTGCATGTCCAGGCCTGTCTGAAGTTTGCCAATGACCATCTGGATGATCCAGAGGAGGAATTGGAGAAGGTCATGTGGTCTGATGAGACAAAAATAGAGCTTTTTGGTCTAACTCCACTCGCCGTGTTTGGAGGAAGAAGAAGTATGAGTACAACCCCAAGAACACCATCCCAACCGTGAAGCATGGAGGTGGAAACATCATTCTTTGGGGATGCTTTTCTGCAAAGGGGACAGGACGACTGCACCGTATTGAGGGGAGGATGGATGGGGCCATGTATCGCGAGATCTTGGCCAACAACCTCCTTCCCTCAGTAAGAGCATTGAAGATGGGTCGTGGCTGGGTCTTTCAGCATGACAACGACACGAAGCACACAGCCATGGCAACTAAGGAGTGGCTCCGTAAGAAGCATCTCAAGGTCCTGGAGTGGCCTAGCCAGTCTCCAGACCTGAACCCAATAGAAAATCTCTGGAGGGAGCCGAAAGTCCGTATTGCCCAGCGACAGCCCCGAAACCTGAAGGATCTGGAGAAGGTCTGTATGGAGGAGTGGGCCAAAATCCCTGCTGCAGTGTGTGCAAACCTAGTCAAGAACTACAGGAAACGTATGATCTCTGTAATTGCAAACAAAGGTTTCTGTACCAAATATTAAGTTCTGCTTTTCTGATGTATCAAATACTTATGTCATGCAATAAAATGCAAATTAATTACTTAAAAATCATACAATGTGATTTTCTGGATTTTTGTTTTAGATTCCTTCTCTCACAGTTGAAGTGTACCTATGATAAAAATTACAGACCTCTACATGCTTTGTAAGTAGGAAAACCTGCAAAATTGTCAGTGTATCAAATACTTGTTCTCCCCACTGTACGTGTGTATATATGTGTGTATATATGTATATATATACACACATATATTAATTTGGCGTACCCCCGACGGCATTGCGCATACCCCTGAGGGAATAACTGCTCTACATGATAAAACTGTCTTTCTACAAGGTTTAATCTACAAGGTTTAATAAAATGATTCATCTTCAAGACCCTGGTGCTTGGTTACGGAGCAGTAAAGGGAACTGCTCCTCCTCCCTCCAATACCTTGACTTTGTTGTCCTTAAGCCATTTTGCCACAACTTTGGGCGTCTGCTAAATGACTCAGTACCGTAAGTCTTTCTGGATAAGAGCATCGGCTAAATGACTCTGTACCGTAAGTCTTTCTGGATAAGAGTGTCTGCTAAATGACTCACTACTGTAAGTCTCTCTGGATAAGAGCGTCTGCTAAATGACTCACTACTGTAAGTCTCTCTGGATAAGAGCGTCTGCTAAATGACTCACTACTGTAAGTCTCTCTGGATAAGAGCGTCTGCTAAATGACTCAGTACTGTAAGTCTCTCTGGATAAGAGCGTCTGCTAAATGACTCACTACTGTAAGTCTCTCTGGATAAGAGCGTCTGCTAAATGACTCACTACTGTAAGTCTCTCTGGATAAGAGCGTCTGCTAAATGACTCACTACTGTAAGTCTCTCTGGATAAGAGCGTCTGCTAAATGACTCACTACTGTAAGTCTCTCTGGATAAGAGCGTCTGCTAAATGACTCACTACTGTAAGTCTCTCTGGATAAGAGCGTCTGCTAAATGACTCACTACTGTAAGTCTCTCTGGATAAGAGCGTCTGCTAAATGACTCACTACTGTAAGTCTCTCTGGATAAGAGCGTCTGCTAAATGACTCACTACTGTAAGTCTCTCTGGATAAGAGCGTCTGCTAAATGACTCACTACTGTAAGTCTCTCTGGATAAGAGCGTCTGCTAAATGACTCACTACTGTAAGTATCTGGATAAGAGCGTCTGCTAAATGACTCACTACTGTAAGTCTCTGGATAAGAGCGTCTGCTAAATGACTCACTACTGTAAGTCTCTCTGGATAAGAGCGTCTGCTAAATGACTCACTACTGTAAGTCTCTCTGGATAAGAGCGTCTGCTAAATGACTCACTACTGTAAGTCTCTCTGGATAAGAGCGTCTGCTAAATGACTCACTACTGTAAGTCTCTCTGGATAAGAGCGTCTGCTAAATGACTCAGTACTGTAAGTCTCTGGATAAGAGAGTCTGCTAAATGACTCACTACTGTAAGTCTCTCTGGATAAGAGTGTCTGCTAAATGACTCAGTACCGTAAGTCTCTCTGGATAAGACTGTCTGCTAAATGGCTGAAATGTAAATGTTGAACAGCAGAGTGCGTCATCACAGAGTGGCTGTAGTGTTAAAGTGATAATACCAAATGCCAACCTCTCCTGTTATTGTAATGGTGAGAGGTTAGCATGTCTTGGGGGGGATTATATATAATGCTAACCTCCCCTGTTATTGTAATGGTGAGAGGTTAGCATGTCTTGGGGGTATGATATATATAATGCTAACCTCTCCTGTTATTGTAATGGTGAGAGGTTAACATGTCTTGGGGGTATGATATACAGTGGAGCAAAAAAGTATTTAGTCAGCCACCAATTGTGCAAGTTCTCCCACTTGAAAATTACAGGCCTCTCTCATCTTTTTATGATAGGTACACTTCAACTATGACAGACAAAATGAGGGGGAAAAAATCCAGAAAATCACATTGTAGGATTTTTTATGAATTTATTTGCAAATTATGGTGGAAAATAAGTATTTGGTCAATAACAAAAGTTTCTCAATACTTTGTTATATACCCTTTGTTGGCAATGACAGAGGTCAAACGTTTTCTGTAAGTCTTCATACAGGCTGGGCTGAGACATGAAACAGATAGCTGGGAGGGCATACAGGCTACCTGAGACATGAAACCGATAGCTGGGAGGGCATACAGGCTGGGCTGAGACATGAAACCGATAGCTGGGAGGGCATACAGGCTGGGCTGAGACATGAAACCGATAGCTGGGAGGGCATACAGGCTACCTGAGACATGAAACCGATAGCTGGGAGGGCATACAGGCTACCTGAGACATGAAACCGATAGCTGGGAGGGCATACAGGATACCTGAGACATGAAACCGATAGCTGGGAGGGCATACAGGCTACCTGAGACATGAAACCGATAGCTGGGAGGGCATACAGGCTACCTGAGACATGAAACCGATAGCTGGGAGGGCATACAGGCTACCTGAGACATGAAACCGATAGCTGGGAGGGCATACAGGCTACCTGAGACATGAAACCGATAGCTGGGAGGGAATACAGGCTACCTGAGACATGAAACAGATAGCTGGGAGGGCATACAGGCTGGGCTGAGACATGAAACCGATAGCTGGGAGGGCCTACAGGCTGGGCTGAGACATGAAACCGATAGCTGGGAGGGCATACAGGCTACCTGAGACATGAAACAGATAGCTGGGAGGGCATACAGGCTGGGCTGAGACATGAAACCGATAGCTGGGAGGGCATACAGGCTACCTGAGACATGAAACCGATAGCTGGGAGGGCATACAGGCTACCTGAGACATGAAACCGATAGCTGGGAGGGCATACAGGCTGGGCTGAGACATGAAACAGATAGCTGGGAGGGCATACAGGCTACCTGAGACATGAAACCGATAGCTGGGAGGGCATACAGGCTACCTGAGACATGAAACAGATAGCTGGGAGGGCATACAGGCTGGGCTGAGACATGAAACCGATAGCTGGCAGGGCACACAGGCTGGGCTGAGACATGAAACCGATAGCTGGGAGGGAATACAATCTACCTGAGACATGAAACCGATAGCTGGGAAGGCATACAGGCTACCTGAGACATGAAACCGATAGCTGGGAGGGCATACAGGCTACCTGAGACATGAAACAGATAGCTGGGAGGGCATACAGGCTGGGCTGAGACATGAAACAGATAGCTGGGAGGGCATACAGGCTGGGCTGAGACATGAAACAGATAGCTGGGAGGGCATACAGGCTGGGCTGAGACATGAAACCGATAGCTGGGAGGGCCTACAGGCTGGGCTGAGACATGAAACCGATAGCTGGGAGGGCCTACAGGCTGGGCTGAGACATGAAACCGATAGCTGGGAGGGCCTACAGGCTGGGCTGAGACATGAAACCGATAGCTGGGAGGGCCTACAGGCTGGGCTGAGACATGAAACAGATAGCTGGGAGGGCATACAGGCTGGGCTGAGACATGAAACCGATAGCTGGCAGGGCACACAGGCTGGGCTGAGACATGAAACCGATAGCTGGGAGGGCATACAGGCTGGGCTGAGACATGAAACAGATAGCTGGGAGGGCATACAGGCTGGGCTGAGACATGAAACCGATAGCTGGGAGGGCATACAGGCTGGGCTGAGACATGAAACAGATAGCTGGGAGGGCATACAGGCTGGGCTGAGACATGAAACAGATAGCTGGGAGGGCATACAGGCTGGGCTGAGACATGAAACCGATAGCTGGGAGGGAATACAATCTACCTGAGACATGAAACAGATAGCTGGGAGGGCATACAGGCTGGGCTGAGACATGAAACCGATAGCTGGGAGGGCATACAGGCTGGGCTGAGACATGAAACCGATAGCTGGGAGGGCATACAGGCTGGGCTGAGACATGAAACTGATAGCTGGGAGGGCACACAGGCTGTCGCAAATGTATTAATGAACGATTTGCCTAAATGGGTACTGGAAACACTTCAACCTCTACATTCTCATGAGACACCGTGTTTTTACGAAAATGCATTTTATTTTAGGTGTGATGTCATTACGTTTAAAAAAATTACAAATAATAAAAAAATCGACAGGAGATAGTCGGAAAATAGCAGGCAACTGTCACATCTATTTTCTAGTGAGATTCGAACCTATGATCTCATGTTCTCTACCCATAGAATTAGTCCAATGCGCCACCAGGGTGGAGCTAGAACACAACGTTTTACATTTTTATTATTTTAAAACTCAATCAAAGCTGTAACCTTTAGTCTATCCAATCAGACCCCATTTCCAAGGAAACAAGCACTCATTAAATCAGGTGTGGCCAACACACCTGAACACTTAACAAGATACAGGGTAGAGAAAGTTGATGACCCTGAGAACAGAATGTATGTTTTTTGAATGTTATTTGTTGTTTTTATTATTTGAATGTTATTTGTTGTTTTTAAATGGACATTTTTCTTAATGTTCTGAGAAATTAACTTTATAATTCAGGGCCTTCGGGAAGTATTTAGACCTTGACTTTTTCCACATTTTGTTATGTAACAGGCTTATTCTAAAATGAATTTAATTAATGTTTTTCCATCAATCAGGTACCCTAGTGTTTAGAGCATTGTGCCAGTAACCGAAAGGTTGCTAGATCGAAACCCCGAACTGACAAGGTAAAAATCTGTCCTTCTGCCCCTGAACAAGGCAGTTAACCCACTGTTCCTAGGCCGTCATTGTAAATAAGAATTTGTTTTTAACTGACTTGCCTGGTTAAATATCCATAATGACAAAGTGAAAATGGTTTTAGATTTTTATGTAAATTATTATTTTTAAATCAAATACAGAAATACCTTATTTACATAAGTATTCAGACCTTTTGCTATGAAAATGGTCAATTGAGCTCAAGTGCATCGTGTTTCCATTGATCATCCTTGAGATGTTTGTACAACTTGATTGGAGTCCTCGATTAGGCTGATATCTTGTTTAATGAGTTTTTGTAAACAAACTCTGTATAGTTGGAAAACCTGGTTAAAACAAATGTTTTATCTGATGGATGGTGAGGAACCCTAACCCAATCTACCTACCTCATCCCCATATTGTTTTTATTTACTTTACTGGTCTTATGCACACCAGTATCACTACTTACACACCATCATCTGCTCATCTATCACTCCTCATGCCATTTACACACACTGTATATAGACTTTATTTTTTCCCCCTATCGTGTTATTGACTGTACGCTTGTTTATTCCATGTGTAACTCTGTGTTGTTTCTGTCGCACTGCTTTGCTTTATCTTGGTCAGGTTACAGTTGTAAATGAGAACTTGTTCTCAACTAGCTTACCTGGTTAAATAAAGGCGAAATAAAAAATAGAATTTGAGAGTGGTTACATACATACCGGTGTCTCCAGCCCCCATCCCTTAGCTGTTTACCAAAACAAGCTTTGGGCCAGTAACTGAAACGTCGCTGGTTCGAATCCCTGAGCCAACTAGGTGCGACATCTGTCGATGTGCTCTTGAGCAAGTCACTTAACCATAATTGCTCCTGTCAGTCGTTCTGGATAATAGCGTCGGCTAAATAAATGACTACAATGTTTTTTTTAAGTGTCATGGCGGCCATTTTGTTGTTGTTTGACAAGGTTTTGCTCCTGTTTTTAAAATAGTACTCACTGGTGTTAATCAGATCTCCAGTCTCGTCCTCTTTCACTCTGGAAGCTTCTTCGTTGCCTTTCACTGTGACATCCTCCTCTTCCTCTTCTTCTTTCACGACAACATTAAGCCACAGACCCTGTTTCTCGGTCCAGCAGACATCCTCTTCTTTAGCAGGCGGGGAGTACCTTGGTGAGCTCATGGTCAGGGATTTTAGCTAGCTAGTTAGCATAAGCGACTAGCCCTGTGCTAAGTTAGCTAACAACGTAAATACGGAGGGGAATTGGTTAACTAGTAGATACGACAGACGTGTGTTTAAAACACAATGAAAACGTCTAAAGAGCTCCAATGTTTCGGCTATGTTGGCTAGCAAGATACCGAGGTGGCTGATTAGCTGTTGTTGAAGAAGCGTCCCGTCCACTAGATTTAATGCCACGTCACACTCTGGCAGCATCGCCTGTAAAACGAATATCGCCATCTGCTGACTGGAGTGGGACGGGTAATGCAGTTTAAGGAAATATTTATAAAAATTTTCATGTTGGTCTTTTGACCAATCACATGTAAAATTTTAACATTAGATATTTTTCAGAGCTGATCCGTTAGGTCCCCACAAAAATATCTGAAATGGTCTGCCTTTGTAAACAGCCTACTGCTCCTGCATGGTGTAACAATACATCATGTAGATGTATATAATGAACAGACTAGGTCTATACTGCTCCTACATGGTGTAACAATACATCATGTAGATGTATATAATGAACAGACTAGGTCTATACTGCTCCTACATGGTGTAACAATACATCATGTAGATGTATATAATGAACAGACTAGGTCTATGCTGCTCCTACATGGTGTAACAATACATACAGCTCTAGGAAAAATTAAGAGGCCACTGCAAAATTATCAGTTTCTCTGGTTTTACTATTTATAGGTATGCGTTTGGGTAAAATGAACATTTTTGTTTTATTCTATAAACTACTGACAACATTTCTCCCAAATTCCAAGTAAAAATATTCTCATTTAGAGCATTTATTTGCAGAAAATGACAACTGGTCAAAATAACAAAAAATATGCAGTGTTGTCAGACCTCGAATAATGCAAAGAAAATAAGTTCATATTAATTTTTAAACAACACAGTACTAATGTTTACTTAGGAAGAGTTCGGAATTCAATATTTGGTGGAATAACCCTGATTTTCAATCACAGCTTACATGCGTCTTGGCATGCTCTCCACCAGTCTTTCACATTGATGTTGGGTGACTTTATGCCACTCCTGGCGTAAAAATTCAAGCAGCTCGGCTTTGTTTGATGGCGTGTGACCATCCATCTTCCTCTTGATCACATTCCAGAGGTTTTCAATGGGGTTCAGGTCTGGAGATTGGGCTGGCCATGACAGGGTCTTGATCTGGTGGTCCTCCATCCACACCTTGATTGACCTGGCTGTGTGGCATGGAGCGTTGTCCTGCTGGAAAAAAAACTATCCTCAGAGTTGGGGAACATTGTCAGAGCAGAAGGAAGCAAGTTTTCTTCCAGGACAACCTTGTACGTGGCCTGATTCATGCGTCCTTCACAAAGACAAATCTGTCTGATTCCAGCCTTGCTGAACCACCCCCAGATCATCACCGATCCTCCACCAAATTTCACAGTGGGTGTGAGACCTGGAGAGTACAAGCCAAATTTCACGTGGGTGTGAGGCCTACAAGCCAGTGTCTCGCACCCACTGTGAAATGTTGTGGAGGATCAGTGATGACCTGTGGGTGCTTCTGCAAGGCCATTGAAATTGAACTTCAGTTCATGAAAAAAAAACTAGCTGGGTTACGTGTTGTGAAGCTAGCCACAACAGTGGAATTTGCGGTTTGCCTTCAAGATAAAAGTCCCTCGTTGAAAGTGACGCAGAAGGTTACAATTGGTGGAATCATGCCATATTTAGACTAGATAATGTTAAACAAGGTTGGATTGCGGATCAATGAAATGGGGTATCAGTCGACTCAGTATCCAAATACTTTTTTTCCTCAGACTCCAACATCCACGTTGCATTGTTTTTCCTATGGAATAGTGTTCCAATACACATAGGTTGACAATAAATGTGGCTCAATTCACAGTGGTTTGAGTCCCGCAATAAGAGCTAAGACACTAATGTTCTCTCGGTGTCATTGAGTTGACTGATACCCCATGTCATTGATCCACAATCCATAGGTAAGGCTGTAAAGTGAAATAAGTATGCCCCCAATGCAATTCTAAAGTCTAATACATCCAGTGTGATTAAAAACAGATTTTTGTCAAATTAACAAATTTTCTTTTGTTGATTTTATATAAACAACATTCCAACCTCGTTTAGCATGAGCTATTCACTTATGGCATAATTCCACTATTTGTATTCATTTGATTCACTGTCAATTACATACTTTTATTTTGAAGGCTAACCGCAAAGTCCACTATTGTGGCTAATGCTTATTGTGGCTAGCTTCACATAGATGGGTCCGACCATTAATCAAATATCGGGTTATTTTAGATGATGACACCTAGCTATATAGTTAGCTAACTGTAGCTACTGAAACAGATTGTTGTTTTGCTATGTATTTGGGGAAGAACATTGTTTGCATCCATCAGCTAGCTAGCTTTTTTTAATGACCAGCACTGTAGGTGCGCACGAGGCAACTTTACCAGCATCATAGCATACGTATCGATGAAACGTTTTGACATATGAAATACAAGTGATCATGTAATCAATGTGTAATAATAACTACGTAAAAAAAGGTATGAACGCGTTAAATTATTATGTGACGTGCAGTCATATTCAGGTCCTGATTGGTCAACAAGCTTATTTGACACATCAAATAGTGTTATTTGACGTGTATCTTTTTTGACACGCAAAGACCCAAATGGTGTTCCACATCCCCAACACACACAGAAAAACAGAGCCAGAGTAAAAAATAAAGACTATTTAATCACAGAGTGTGTGTACATAATCTACATAAAAACGGACACACTCCATATTCAATTCATATCTTGGGATTTTAAAACATAAAACATACAAATGTGTATTTGAGTAGGTTTTCTCCAATTTGATTTCATATGGAAATAAGAGCGTAAACAAAACCACAAAGCACCAATTTTCAGTAAAAGATGAGACAAGTGTGGGAGCAATGTGTGTGTTACCTCATGAATTGTAAGTATGTGAAAAATCATTGTCCACACTGGGAGCATAGGTAAGGCTTCTCCCCTGAGTGTGTTACCTCAAGGTCTTTCAGGTGCCTAAACTGGGTAAATATCTTTCTACACTGGGAGCATTCGTAACATTTCTCTCATGTGTGGATCCTTTCATGTGATTTCAGTTGCCTTAACCAGGTAAATTTAATTCCACACTGGGAGCACTGGAAAGGCTTTTCCCCAGTGTGTCTTTGCTCATGATTCTTCAGGAAGCCTGATGAGGTAAAATTCTTTCCACACTGGGAGCAGGGATGGGGCTCTTCTTCTTTGTGTGTCCTCTCATGTGATTTCAGGTTACCTAACCGGTTAAAACTCTTTCCACACTGGGAACATTGGAAAGGCTTTTCGCCTGTGTGTATTCTATCATGTATCTTCAGGCTCCCGAACTGGGTAAAACTCTTTCCACACTGGGAACATTGGTAGGGCTTCTCTCCGGTGTGTGTTCTCTCATGCTCTTTCAGTTGCCTTACCCAGCTGAAACGCTTTTCACAATGGAAACAGTGGAAAGGCTTTTCCCCTGTGTGTACTCTTTGATGTTCCTTCAGGTTACTTAACCGCTTAAAAGTATTACCACATTGAGGGCATTTGTGAGGCTTATCTCCTGTGTGTATTCTCTCATGTGATTTCAGGCAACTTAACTGTGAACATCTCTTTCCACACTGAGAGCATTTGTAAGGCTTCTCTCCAGTGTGTATTCTATTGTGTATTTTCAGGCTCCCTAACTGGGTAAAACTCTTTCCACACTGAGAACATTGGTAGGGCTTCTCTCCAGTGTGTATTCTTTCATGCACCTTCAGTGTCCGTAATTGGGTAAAACTCTTTCCACAGTGGGAACAGTGGTGTCGTCTTGCTGGTTCAGACGTCTCTTGCTCTGGTTCTTCTGAGTCTGGTCTCTCTCCTACCAAAGACAAACCGTGTGTTTAATTTAACAGTGAGATCAGGGGTCGTATTCACTAGAAACTAAAAGGTGTTCACTAATGAATACGACCTTGAATGAAACCTTCACATGATACAACTGTCTTCCTTGTATGTTTAATTCAAATCAGATCCTTCAATAACCTGAGGCCAAGTATCATATGTGTTTTTCTGGTGCTCATTATGATAAATTAGAAAAAGTTGCCAGAAATCAGACAATAGAAATGTGGAGTCAATTAGGCTCCAATTGTTTTATAGGTTCTCATTGGTCAGCATTTGTCTAATAATTTCACAAGCCCTGAATTCATTAGATTAGCATTTGTTCTACTGTCTTTCGATGTCCACAATCCTTAATTAAACACAGTCCTCGATTAACACAGTCCCTGATTAACACAATCCTAGTCATATAAGCAGCATCTTTAGATCTCTTTCTAAGTTCCTGACGGAGGTCAGGAGGAGGGTCTGAGGAGGGTCTGACCCGGTACTAGATGGGTGTACCTAATAAATTGGCCGATGAGTGTCTCTTAATTGTTAATGTTCTCTCTAAATAAGCTTTGTTGTACAATTAAACAGGTCAAATACACTGCATTTCAAACAGTCATCAATAATCTAATGAATTCAGGGCTTGTGAAATTATACCTAGGCTAAATATATGCCTTCCACAACCATAAGTTTAAATAGTTTAACCTGCTTTTATGCAATAATCTCAATTGAAGAAAAATAAATACTACAGGACTATTCAAGACACAGACACCCTTCTCATCTTACAAAAAAATGAGTACTGCCATGTATGAGAAATTCATTTCAGCATATATATATAAAGAAACATGAAATATATATATATATAGAGAGAGAGAGAGAGAATCTTAGCCAGAACACATCATTTTTCAAGATATCAACAATTGTTTATGGATGTTAGGAATCTCATAGCGCTGAAAAAGTAAACTGAAAGGAGAGAAACCAATATAAACCATGTAAAAACCTCGATGAAAGTTATCTTTACAGATAAAGTTTTAATATGATCTGATGTATGCTGCAGGTTTTACAAAAACATTTCCTCTCCCAGTCACTCCCTCCTTCCTATCTTTACAAGACTGTAGAACACACAAACAAAACTCAAGACACTTCAATGTGGCCTGTACTGCTTCATTAACATCTTCTTAAACTAATACTGGAGGAAAGCTGTGAGTGGAAAAAACAAGCTCTCTGAGCCCTTACTAAAAGCCATGAAATATGATTGACTGAAAATTATTTTATTTAGACTTGGCCTCTTACTACGTAATGTCAAAATTCAGGCAATTTCCTGCCTGAATGTTTCAAATAAAGCCTGAACTCCAAAATATAGACCTTAAAAGGGTTGATTTTGCCACTGAGGCTCTGCAGCTACTTCCCCAGAGTCAGACGAACTTGTGGAAACCATTCGTATGTCTCTGTGTCCTGTATGAAGAAAGTTAGAGGTAGTTTTGCGAGCCAATGCTAACTAAGCCTTAGACTTCCAGTCATTGTGCTATAGGTATCTGCTAGCATATACCCATAGACTTCCAGTCATTGTGCTATAGGTATCTGCTAGCATATACCCATAGACTTCCAGTCATTGTGCTATAGGTATCTGCTAGCATATACCCATAGACTTCCAGTCATTGTGCTATAGGTATCTGCTAGCATATACCCATAGACTTCCAGTCATTTTGTTAACGCTCGTTAGCAATCTCCCCAAAAAGCTTGTCCATTTCATGTAACATCCATAAAGCTTCTATTTGTTTTATTTCTCCAACATGGCAATATTTAGAAGTCAGATTTCCTGGAATCGCACATAACTTCAGTAGAATGACTCTTTAAAATCACATCAGTTCAACATAAATAAATATTCAGGGACATCAGTTCAACAACTCCAGAGTTTGTGCCCCATTTTTTAAAGACAGTACTTACTGGTGTTAATCAGATCTCCATTCTGCTCTTCTTCCTCCTCCAATGTGACAGTGATCTCCCCCTCCTCCTTCACTCCAAAAACGTCTTCCTCTTCTTTCACCGTGCCAGTCGTCTCCTCTTTCACTGTAAAAACTGCACCCTCTTGTTTAACTTCCGCCTCCTCTTTCACTGAAACGTCTTCCTCTTTCACTGTAACAGCCTCAACCTCCACTTCTTGTTTAACTGTGACAGACTCCTCTTCCTTCTCCTCTTTCACGAGAGCTTCTTTCTCCGTACAGTAGTCTTCCTCTTTAGTAGGGGGGTAGTAGCTTTTTGAACTCATCGTCGGGGATGTTAGCATTAGCGATTAGCCTAGTGCTACTGCTACCTTAACCAGACAGCTAGTTGACGTACATACGATATTAAAAGGGGTAACTAGTAGATACGACAGAAATGTGTTTAAAACCCAGTGGCTAATAATCACCGAAAGCGTATAAAGAGCTCACATGTTCCGCTACGTCGGCTAGCAAAGCTACCGAGGTCGCTGTTGTGGTTGTTGAAGAAACTTCCCGTCCATTAGATTATACGTCACAATGGCAGCATTGCCTGAAAGACGCCATTCGTCATCTGCTGACTAGAGTGGGTGACGCAGTTTAGGAAATTAATATCATGTAGATGTATTTAATGAACAAACTAGGTCTATAGTGCTCCTACATGGTGTAACAATACATCATGTAGATGTATATAATGAACAGACTAGGTCTATAGTGCTCCTACGTGGTGTTATAATACATCAGTGTATTCGGAAAGTATTCAGACTCCTTGACTTTTTCCACATTTTCTTACGTTACAGCCTTATTCTAAAATGGATTAAATATTTTTTCCCCCTCATCAATCTACACACAATACCCCATAATGACAAAGCGAAAACAGGTTTTTAGAAATGTTTGATGACAGATTTGCACACTCTTGGCATTCTCTCAACCAGCTTCATGAGGTAGTCACCTGGAATGCATTTCAATTAACACGTGTGTCTGTGTGAAATACTTTCTTACATACATTGGCTATTACAAAACAATTTCACAAGGTCGCACAGCAAAATATTTAGGAGCATATGTGACCAAAATGGTCTCACTGCTAGATGAGCTGCTATACGTTTTGCAAATATGGGTCAATGGATAAATACTGATTGATCAGATTGTAGTCTAATCCACTCATTGAATCTGAATCTCCCTCTCTTACCCAGAATGGCCTTATAAAGACATGCTGGCATTTTAAACATGTGTACTTACCTGGAATTAACTTTTAAAAACATGAATGGCTTTTAAAACATATACTTACCTGGAATGGCCTTTTAAAACATATACTTACCTGGAATGGCCTTTTAAAAACCTCAACCAATACTTACCTGTTCTGGAAAGGACCTGACCTGTGCGTAACCTTCTCTGCCCGCTCCTGTTGGACAAAGAAAAACAGCTCATTACAACAACAACCACTCATCCAACTACTTATTCACAGCCACAAAGCACTACACCAGACCCCCCCCTCGCCACCCTACCCCTAAACTAGGTGCAAATACTGTACCCAACCCTACCGCTAAACCCTTACACTAAACTGGGTTCATATCCTGTAACCAACCCTACACCTAAACTTATTTCAAATCCTGTACCCAACCCTACCCCTAAACCCTTACACTAAACTGGGTTCATATCCTGTAACCAACCCTACCCCTAAACTTATTTGTAATCCTGTACCCAAACCTACCCCTAAACCCTTACACTAAAATGGGTTCATATCCTGTAACCGAAAAGAGCTTCTTATGACCTATGATCCTATGACTGAAAAGAGCTTCTGGACATCAGAACTTGTGATTACTCACCTCAAATTGGAATAAGAGTTCTTCTTCAATGAGTCGAATGGGAGGGATATACTACTACAGACACCCGACCAGGCCCAGATCCCTGTGATTTGCTGGAAAAGGAAACCGAGGTTTCGCGGAAAGAGATCAGGGTGCCTTGTGAGGATCAGGCGATTAGTGGCTAATCTACCCTTGCCTTCCAGCCTGCTAGCTAACGTTCAATCGCTGGAAAAGAAATGGGACAAACTGAAAGCACGTATATCCTACCAACAGGACATTAAAATCTACAAAATCTGATGTTTCACCGAGACGTGGCTGAACGACGACATTAAGAACATACAACTGATGGGTTATACACTCTGTCGGCAGGACAGAACAGCAGTCTCTGGTAAGACACGGGGCGGGGGCCTATATATTTGTAAACAATAGCTGGTGCTCGATATCTAAGGAAGTCTCAAGGTTTTGCTCACCTGAGGTAGAGTATCTTATGATAAGCTGTAGACCACACTATCTACCTAGAGAGTTTTCATCTGTATTTTTTGTAGCTGTCTACATACCACCACAGACCGAGGCTGGCACTAAAACCGCACTCAATGAGCTGTACTCCGCCATAAGCAAACAGGAAAACGCTCATCCAGAGGCGGCGCTCCGAGGGGCCGGGGACTTTAATGCAGGGAAACTTAAATCAGTTTTACCTAATTTCTATCAGCACGTTAAATGTGCAACCAGAGGGAAAATATTCTAGACCACCTATATTCCACACACAGAGACGCGTACAAAGCTCTCCCTCGCCCTCCATTTGGCAAATGTGACCATAACTCTATCCTCCTGATTCCTGCTTACAAGCAAAAAATAAAGCAGGAAGCACCAGTGACTCGGTCAATAAGAAAGTGGTCAGATGAAGCAGATGCTAAACTACAGGACTGTTTTGCTGGCACAGACTGGAATATATTCCGGGATTCTTCCAATGGCATTGAGCAGTACACTACATCAGTCACTGGCTTTATCAATGAGTGCATCGAGGACGTCGTCCCCACAGTGACTGTACGTACATACCCCAACCAGAAGCTATGGATTACAGGTGTAACGACCTGGGTGTCGGGGGGGGTGCGAAGTCAAACGCAGGAAACAGCAGAGCTTCAATAAGTTGAGTCTTTAATCCCCAACTGTCCAACACAATGTCCAACACGGACGAACTGGGTGAACATACACGGTTCGGTCCAACGACACGAGCCACAATCCCAGTCCACAAATACAATCTCCACTCCCGAAATCCAAAAGGTTACAAAGTAATAATCCCGCACAAAGACGCCTACGGGCTGGCTGACAAATAAAGCCATACTAATTACCCACTTAACTGAACACAGGTGTAACAAATAAACACATAAGGAGGGGGAGGAAAAAGAGTCAGTGGCAGCTAGTAGGCCGGTGACGACGACCGCCGAGCGCCACCCGAACGGGAAGGAGAGCCTGCCTCGGTTGAAGTCGTGACAACAGGCAACATTCACACTGAGCTAAAGGGAGCGGGATTCTAACTCGGAAGCTTATAAGAAATCCCACTATGCCCTCTGACGAACCATCAAACAGGCAAAGCGTCAATACAGAACTAAGATCGAATCGTACTACACCAGCTCTGATGCTCGTCGGATGTGGCAGGGCTTGCAAACTATTACAGACTACAAAGGGAAGCACAGCCGAGAGCTGCCCAGCGACACGAGCCTACCAGATGAGCTAAATCATTTCTATGCTCGCTTCCAGGCAAGTAACACTGAAACATGCATGAGAGCATCAGATGTTCCGGACGACTGTCTGATCACGCTCTACTCAGCCGATGTACGACCTTTAAACAGGTCAACATTCACAAGGCCGTTGGGCCAGATTACCAGGATGTGTACTCTAAGCATGCGCTGACCAAGTGGCTAGTGTCTTCACTGACATTTTCAACCTCTCCCTGTAATACCAATATGTTTCAAGCAGACCACCATAGTCCCTGTGCTCAAGAACACTAAGGTAACCTGCCTAAATGACTACCGACCCGTAGCACTCACGTCTGTACCCATGAAATGCTTTGAAATTCTGGTCATGTCTCACATCAACACCATTATCGCAGAAACCCTAGACCCACTCCAATTTGCATACCGCACCAACAGATCCACAGATGATGCAATCTATATTGCACTCCACACTGTCCTTTCCCACCTGGACAAAAGGAATACCTACGTGATAATGTTATTCATTGACTACAGCTCAGCGTTCAACACCATAGTGCCCTCAAAGCTCATCACTAAGGGACGAAACACCTCCCTCTGCAACTGGATCCTGGACTTCCTGACGGGCCGCCCCCAGGTGGTAAAGGTAGGTAACAACACATCCGCCAAGCTGATCCTCAACATGGGGGCCCCTCAGGGGTGCGTGCTCAGTCCCCTCCTGTACTCCCTGTTCACTCATGACTGCACGGACAGGCACAACTCTCTCATGACTGCACGGACAGGCACAAATCATTCAATTTGCTGATGACACAAAAGTGGTAGGCCTGATCACCGAAAACAATGAGACATCCTATAGGGAGGAGGTCAGAGACCTGACCGTGTGGTGCCAGGACAACAACTTCTCCCTCAACGTGATCCAGACAAAGGAGATGATTGTGGACTACAGGAAAAGGAGGACCGAGCACGCCCCCATTCTCATTGACAGGGCTATAGTGGAGCAGGTTGAGAGCTTCAAGTTCCTTGGCGTCCACATCACCAACGAACTAACATGGTCCAAGCACACCAAGACAGTCGTGAAGTGGGCACGACAAAACCTATTCCCCCTCAGGAGACTGAATAGATTTGGCATGGGTCCTCAGATCCTCAAAAGGTTTTACAGCTGCACCATCAATGGCATCCTGACGGGTTGCACCACTGCCTGATATGGCAACTGCTCGGCCTCCGACCGCAAGGCACTATAGAGGGTAGTGCGTACGGCCCAGTACATCACCGGGGCCAAGCTTCCTGCCATCCAGGACCTCTATACCAGGCGGTGTCAGAGGAAGGCCCTAAAAATTGTCAAAGACTCCAGCCACCCTAGTCATAGACTGTTCTCTCTGCTACCGCACGGCAAGTGGTACCGGAGCGCCAAGTCTAGGTCCAAGAGGCTTCTAAACAGCTTCTACCCCCAAGCCATAAGCCTCCTGAACAGCTAATCAAATAGCTACCCAGACTATTTGCATGCCCCCCCCCCCTCTTTTTTGCTGCTGCTACTCTCTGTTATTATCTATGCATAGTCACTTTAATAACTCTACCTACATGTACATATTACCTCAATTACCTGCCCCCACACATTGACTCTGTACCAGTACCCCCAGTAAATAGCCCCACATTTGTTATTTACTGCTGCTCTTTAATTATTTGTTATTCTTATCTCTTAAAGGTATTTCTTAAAGGTATTTCTTATCTCTTTAAAAGGTATTTTCTTAAAACTGCATTGTTGGTTAAGGGCTTGTAAGCACTTCACTTCACAGAAATACCTGTTGTATTTGGCACATGTGACAAATAACATTTGATTTGTAACCAACCGTACCCCTAAACTAGGTTCATATCCTGTACCCAATCCTACCCCTAAACCAGGTTCATATCCTGTACCCAATCCTACCCCTAAACCCTTACACTAAACCGGGTTCATATCCTGTATCCAGCCCTACCCCTAATAAAATGTGATTTGTATCCAACCCTACCCCTACACCAGGTTCATATCCTGTATCCAACCCTAAACCAGGTTCATATCCTGTATCCAACCCTACCCCCTAAACCATTGTATCCAACCCTACCCCTACACCAGGTTCATATCCTGTATCCAACCCTAAACCAGGTTCATATCCTGTATCCAACCCTACCCCCTAAACCAGGTTCATATCCTTTATCCAACCCTACCCCTAAACCAGGTTCATATCCTGTATCCAACCCTACCAATAAACCAGGTTCATATCCTGTATCCAACCCTACCCCCTAAACCATGTTCATATCCTGTATCCAATCCTACCCCTAAACCAGGTTCATATCCTGTATCCAACCCTACCCCTAAACCAGGTTCATATCCTGTACCCAACCCTACCCCTAAACCAGGTTCATATCCTGTATCAAACCCTACCCCCTAAACCAGGTTCATATCCTGTATCCAACCCGACCACTAAACCAGGTTCATATCCTGTATCCAATCCTACCCCTAAACCAGGTTCATATCCTGTATCAAACCCTACCCCCTAAACCAGGTTCATATCCTGTACCCAACCCTACCGCTAAACCAGGTTCATATCCTGTATCCAACCCAACCCCCTAAACCAGGTTCATATCCTGTATCCAACCCTACCCCTAAACCAGGTTCATATCCTGTATCAAACCCTACCCCCTAAACCAGGTTCATATCCTGTATCCAATCCTACCCCTAAACCAGGTGCATATCCTGTATCCAACCCTACCCCCTAAACCATGTTCATATCCTGTACCCAACCCTACCACTAAACCAGGTTCATATCCTGTACCCAACCCTACCCCTAAACCAGGTTCATATCCTGTACCCAACCCTACCCCCTAAACCAGGTTCATATCCTGTACCCAACCCTACCCCTAAACCAGGTTCATATCCTGTACCCAACCCTACCCCCTAAACCAGGTTCATATCCTGTATCCAACCCTACCCCCTAAACCAGGTTCATATCCTGTACCCAACCCTACCGCTAAACCAGGTTCATATCCTGTATCCAACCCTACCGCTAAACCAGGTTCATATCCTGTATCCAACCCTACCCCTAAACCAGGTTCATATCCTGTATCCAACCCTACCCCTAAACCAGGTTCATATCCTGTATCCAACCCTACCCCCTAAACCAGGTTCATATCCTGTACCCAACCCTACCCCTAAACCAGGTTCATATCCTGTATCCAATCCTACCCCCTAAACCAGGTTCATATCCTGTATCCAACCCTACCCCCTAAACCAGGTTCATATCCTGTATCCAATCCTACCCCCTCTTTATTTTTATTATCTTCTTTACATCTTTTAAACCAAATAGAGTTTGTTTTCACGAAGTCAAGCCAAACACAACAAGAAACCTTGAACTACAATGCCCCTCACCCTTGTCCAACCCCAAATCTGATCTGGAAACAGAGAAGACGGAACAAAGCCCTGAGCTGTACCTACAAGACCTGATCCAGAAAGAGAGAAGACGGAACAAAGTCCTGAGCTGTCCCTACAAGACCTGATCCAGAAACAGAGAAGAGGGATAGAAGAGGGAACAAGGTCCTGAGCTGTCCCTACAAGACCTGATCCAGCAACAAAGGAAAGGGATAGAAGAGGGAACGAGGTCCTGAGCTGTCCCTACAAGACCTGATCCAGAAACAGAGAAGAGGGATAGAAGAGGGAACGAGGTCCTGAGCTGTCCCTACAAGACCTGATCCAGCAACAAAGGAAAGGGATAGAAGAGGGAACGAGGTCCTGAGCTGTCCCTACAAGACCTGATCCAGCAACAAAGGAAAGGGATAGAAGAGGGAACGAGGTCCTGAGCTGTCTCTACAAGACCTGATCCAGCAACAGAGAAGAGGGATAGAAGAGGGAACGAGGTCCTGAGCTGTCTCTACAAGACCTGATCCAGAAACAGAGAAGAGGGATAGAAGAGGGAACGAGGTCCTGAGCTGTCTCTACAAGACCTGATCCAGAAACAAAGAAGAGGGATAGAAGAGGGAACGAGGTCCTGAGCTGTCCCTACAAGACCTGATCCAGAAACAGAGAAGAGGGATAGAAGAGGGAACGAGGTCCTGAGCTGTCCCTACAAGACCTGATCCAGAAACAGAGAAGAGGGATAGAAGAGGGAACGAGGTCCTGAGCTGTCCCTACAAGACCTGATTCAGAAACAGAGAAGAGGGATAGAAGAGGGAACGAGGTCCTGAGCTGTCCCTACAAGTCCCAAAGTTCTTTGTCTCTCTCAGGAAAATGGAATATTAAAAATACCTTTTGGAGAAATATAAAAAAATACACACAAAGACTGAATGGGGGCTTTAATGCCACATTCTCTAAGATAAATATCCATCACATATGTAAACAACATATCACTCGATTAACAACATATAACACTCGATTAAAACCCCCCACAATAAACAGAGTCAGAGTAAAAAAAAAAAAAAGACTATTTAATCACAGTGTGTGTGTACATAATCTACATAAAAACAGACACACTCCATATTCAATTCATATCTTGGGATTTTAAAACATAAAACATACAAATGTATTTTTGAGTAGGTTTTCTCCAATTTGATTTCATATGGAAATAAGGGCATAAACAAAACCACAAAGCACCAATTTTCAGTAAAAGATGAGACAAGTGTGGGAGCAATGTGTGTGTTACGTCATGAATTGTAAGTATGTGAAATATCGCTCTCCACACTGGGAGCATAGGTAAGGCTTCTCCGCTGAGAGGGTAACCTCGGTCTTTCAGATGCCTAAACTGGGTAAATATCTTTCTACACTGAGAGCATTCATAACATTTCTCTCTCGTGTGGATTCTTTCAGGTGATTTCAGTTGCCTTAACCAGGTAAATGTCATTTCACACTGGGAGCAGTGGAAAGGCCTTTCTTGTGTGTCTTTGCTCATGAATCTTCAGGAAGCCTGATGAGGTACTATTTCCACACAGATCAGTGATGTGGCTTTTCTCCTGTGTGTCCACTCATGTGATTTCAGGTTACTTAAGCGGTTAAAACTCCTTCCACACTGGGAACATTGGTAGGGCTTCTCTCCGGTGTGTGTTCTCTCATGCTCTTTCAGTTGCCTTAATGTGCTGAAATTCTTTTCACATTGGAAACAGTGGTAAGGCTTTTCCCCTGTGTGTACTCTTTCATGTTCCTTCAGATTACTTAGCCGCTTAAAAGTATTACCACATAGAGGGCATTTGTGAGGCTTATCTCCTGTGTGTATTATCTCATGTGATTTCAGGCAACTTAACCGTTTACATCTCTTTCCACACTGGGAGCATTGGTAAGGCTTTTCTCCTGTGTGTATTCTATTATGTATTTTCAGGCTCCCTAGCTGGGTAAAACTCTTTCCACACTGGGAACATTGGTAGGGCTTCTCTCCGGTGTGTGTTCTCTCATGCGCTTTCAGTTGCCTTGACCAGCTAAAACTCTCTTCACAATGGATACAGTGGTAAGGCTTTTCCCCTGTGTGTACTCTTTTATGGTCCTTCAGGTTACTTAACCGCTTAAAAGTATTACCACATTGAGGGCATTTGTGAGGCTTATCTCCTGTGTGTATTATCTCATGTGATTTCAGGCAACTTAACTGTGAAAATCTCTTTACACATTGGGAGCATTGGTAAGGCTTCTCTCCTGTGTGTATTCTATTATGTATTTTCAGGCTCTCTAACAGGCCAAAACTCTTTCCACATTGGGAACATTGGTAGGGCCTCTCTCCAGTGTGTATTCTTCCATGCACCTTCAGTGTCCGTAATTGGGTAAAACTTTTTCCACACTGGGAGCAGTGGTGTCGTCTTGCTGGTTCAGACGTCTCTGGTTCCTCTGAGTCTGGGCTCTCTCCTGGCAAAGACAAAGTGTTTATTTTAACAGAGAGATCAGGGTTGTATTCACTAGAAACTAAAACGCAAGCTAACAGGCCGAAATGGGGAGAGACGACTAGCGGAATTTGTCCAATAAGAAATGCTTGTTTCTGCTTTCCATTGCAAAACATTTAGCTACAGTGTGCACAAATGAATACGGCCCTGAATGAAACCTCCACATGATAAAACTGTATTCCTGTGAGGTTGAATATCAGATCCCTCAATAACCTGAGGCCAAGTTAATCACTAGGACAAAGACAAGCAGTACAACAGCTGGAAACCAAGTCTCATCTAGAAAAGTAAGCCCCCTCCCTCCCCCCACACTCGTTGTAGCTTTAAAGGAGGACTGAGCGCAGCGATTCCACATGTGTTTTCTGGTGCTCATTATAAAAAAAAAGTGATTTGGGTCTTGGGGATGTGGTTGGGGGTGTGGTTTCAATGTGGGAGTGTTATGTTGCAAATCATACCCTGGCAGTTACTGTTGTTTGTTGCTCCAAATTCACCATAGCAACAAGATAGCCACTACCACTTCCTCAAAATAGGCTAGTCAGAATGAATCTAAGATAGATCAAGAAATCTGTCATTCATTTTTGACGTTTTTGCTAAGGTCTTCATCACGTAATTTTACATCCAGCTAAGGTGTTTGGTGCAGTATTTCTCATGTTAAAAAATGTGCATGGAAAACTAGTCAGTGCAGTGCATACAGTAAGAATCGAGTCAGCTGCGGACTGATTTCTGAGAACACATTTATAACATCATCACCAGCAAGCTGTCAAACTACTGTTAATAACAGCTACACGCTGTTTATCAGTGCCTTGCCAGCTAGCTAAATTCACTGTTTATCAGTGCCTTGCCAGCTAGCTAAATTCACTGTTTATCAGTGCCTTGCTAGCTAGCTAAATTCACTGTTTATCAGTGCCCTGCTAGCTAGCTAAATTCCAATGTTGTTTGTAAATGAAGCTAGAAAGTAGGTGGACACATTGAGCAGCCATGCCAAAATCAGCTTATCAAGTCACTGGCGTCAGACACATTTAGTTATTTACAACATTCTCACTATATCTATTACCAGAGTGAGAGTCTGTCTGGCAGTGTTTCATTGTGAACAATTTTACAAAAACAGGCAGCCGGATACAAAATGGTCACGAATGGGTTTAGAATGTTGGAATATTGACAAGTGGCAGTTGGGATACAAAATGGTCACGAATGGGTTTAGAATGTTGGAATATTGACAAGTGGCAGTTGGGATAGAAAATGGTCACGAATAGGTTTAGAATGTTGGAATATTGACAAGTGGCAGTTGGGATAGAAAATGGTCACGAATGGGTTTAGAATGTTGGAATATTGACAAGTGGCAGTTGGGATAGAAAATGGTCACGAATGGTTTTAGAATGTTGGAATATTGACAAGTGGCAGTTGGGATACAAAATGGTCACGAATGGGTTTAGAATGTTGGAATATTGACAAGTGGCAGTTGGGATAGAAAATGGTCACGAATAGGTTTAGAATGTTGGAATATTGACAAGTGGCAGTTGGGATAGAAAATGGTCACGAATGGGTTTAGAATGTTGGAATATTGACAAGTGGCAGTTGGGATAGAAAATGGTCACGAATGGTTTTAGAATGTTGGAATATTGACAAGTGGCAGTTGGGATACAAAATGGTCACGAATAGGTTTAGAATGTTGGAATATTGACAAGTGGCAGTTGTAAGCAATTGTATGTTGCCCCTCTGAGTTTACTGTGTTGTCTGTCATCACCTTAAAACCAAGCGTTTGTACTATTTTCAGTTGCACTCTCTGTTTCTCTCTGATACATATTTCCACCCACAACTTACTTATTTTCACCAGGTCATGCTTTTTTAGCCATGGCTAAATCATTGAAACCAAGCCCAAACTCTTAACCAATACTCTTCCTCTTTAGGATGGCATATTTAAAAGGACCCTTCCCTTTGCTTTTGAATGGCACTGGAGGTGGAGAAATAGCCATAAGTCCTCACTCTAAAACAGCCGCAGACTCGAGGTAATAAATATAATTGCCGCCAGCCAAATTGAACGTTATACATGTATTCTTTTTTTAAACATAGCAAAATAATGCTTTCATTAATTCATGGACATACCTGTCACTGTTAATGCATTCAACCTGTCAGTCTATAGGTACATGTGCATCATTTAGCGGAATGAAATTGCAGCGTGTGTATTTTCTTTAGTCGTCAAGTATCTTATCACACGCGCACACAGCATACAGAGCCTATGAACGGAATATCACCTGTCAGACAGCACCAAGTATCTTATCACACAGCATACAGAGCCTATGAACGGAATATCACCTGTCAGACAGCACCAAGTATCTTATCACACAGCATACAGAGCCTATGAACGGAATATCACCTGTCAGACATCACCAAGTATCTCATCACACTGCTGCTGAGAGCCTGCTTCAGCTCTTTAAACAGCTTGTTGCTGCTGGAGTGAACCATCTGCTTTAATAAGCCCAGACACTGCCAGCTTGTTGCTGCTGGAGTGAACCATCTGCTTTAATAAGCCCAGACACTGCCAGCTTGTTGCTGCTGGAGTGGACCATCTGCTTTAATAAGCCCAGACACTGCCAGCTTGTTGCTGCTGGAGTGAACCATCTGCTTTAATAAGCCCAGACACTGCCAGCTTGTTGCTGCTGGAGTGAACCATCTGCTTTAATAAGCCCAGACACTGCCAGCTTGTTGCTGCTGGAGTGAACCATCTGCTTTAATAAGCCCAGACACTGCCAGCTTGTTGCTGCTGGAGTGAACCATCTGCTTTAATAAGCCCAGACACTGCCAGCTTGTTGCTGCTGGAGTGAACCATCTGCTTTAATAAGCCCAGACACTGCCAGCTTGTTGCTGCTGGAGTGAACCATCTGCTTTAATAAGCCCAGACACTGCCAGCTTGTTGCTGCTGGAGTGAACCATCTGCTTTAATAAGCCCAGACACTGCCAGCTTGTTGCTGCTGGAGTGAACCATCTGCTTTAATAAGCCCAGACACTGCCAGCTTGTTGCTGCTGGAGTGGACCATCTGCTTTAATAAGCCCAGACAGTGCCAGCTTGTTGCTGCTGGAGTGAACCATCTGCTTTAATAAGCCCAGACACTGCCAGCTTGTTGCTGCTGGAGTGAACCATCTGCTTTAATAAGCCCAGACACTGCCAGCTTGTTGCTGCTGGAGTGAACCATCTGCTTTAATAAGCCCAGACACTGCCAGCTTGTTGCTGCTGGAGTGAACCATCTGCTTTAATAAGCCCAGACACTGCCAGCTTGTTGCTGCTGGAGTGAACCATCTGCTTTAATAAGCCCAGACACTGCTAGCTTGTTGCTGCTGGAGTGAACCATCTGCTTTAATAAGCCCAGACACTGCTAGCTTGTTGCTGCTGGAGTGGACCATCTGCTTTAATAAGCCCAGACACTGCCAGCTTGTTGCTGCTGGAGTGGACCATCTGCTTTAATAAGCCCAGACACTGCCAGCTTGTTGCTGCTGGAGTGATCCATCTGCTTTAATAAGCCCAGACACTGCTAGCTTGTTGCTGCTGGAGTGAACCATCTGCTTTAATAAGCCCAGACACTGCCAGCTTGTTGCTGCTGGAGTGAACCATCTGCTTTAATAAGCCCAGACACTGCCAGCTTGTTGCTGCTGGAGTGAACCATCTGCTTTAATAAGCCCAGACACTGCCAGCTTGTTGCTGCTGGAGTGAACCATCTGCTTTAATAAGCCCAGACACTGCCAGCTTGTTGCTGCTGGAGTGAACCATCTGCTTTAATAAGCCCAGACACTGCGCAACAACTCTAAATGCAATCACATGTAAAAAAATAAATTAAAAAAAGAATAAAAAATAAAAGATCTACAATATGTATTTCTCAACTGGTAATTGAATGCACCTCCCATTCGCCATTTAAGTGCATAACCAATGGTAGGCAGACTTGCAATGTGAGCTGGAGGCAGTATGCATTTTGAAAACATATACCTAATTGTTTGAAACCCGAACTTTTTACTTCATATTATGAAGGCTGTCTTACTTTGCTTCAAAGTAGCTGAGCCAAAATCCGACAATAGATACGTGGGGTCAATTAGGTCTATTTTATTGGTTCTCATTGGTCAGCATTTGTCTCCTGTTCTACTGTCTTTCGTTGTCCAGAAGCCAAAGGCACAATCCTAGTCATATTAGTAACCCACGCATCTTTAGATTTCCCTCTCTTTCTAAAATCCTGACGGAGATTTAAAAATATATCTGTCACATTTAGAACCGCGAGCATCAGGTGAGCTGTTTAAAATGGTGTTTTCCCACGAATTGCATTTTGGCAAATGTTTTGAAAATAACCTTTTATTGGCTGCTTCATTACAGGAGTTGCATGTTCTGTTAATTTGAATTAGCATAATGCTAATCTAAATATGATTTCTGTCATTCTGAGCATCGTGGGTGGACGCTCTAATTGGTTACACCACCCAATGCATATGGGTCCGAAAAATTTCTCAAATGACCAGTAAGTTAAAAATATTCACGTGGCGCCAGACAAATGTTGTCTGGCGCCACATTTTCCTAACTGAAACAAATGTTTGAAAAGGATGTTTAATTGGCTGCTTCCTTACAGGAGTTGCATGTTCTGTTAATATTAATTACCATAATCCTAATCTAAATATGATTTCTGTAATGGCCATGTTCACAATTATCCTTAAGTTATATATATTGGAATTCAGGGTTAATTTTAAAAGTTTAAGTCGGAAATGACATGTATTTTGGCCATTACAGAGTAGGAGGGAAAGTCTCAAAAAAGGATTTTCAGTCAATCATATTTCATGTCTATTTGAAAGAGCTCTCCGAGCTTGTTTCTCCACTCACAGCTGTCCCCCAGTGTTAGTTATAACATGGATAGCCATTTCGAAGGAAAGGCTTGGCTGAACACAAAAACTATACATTTTTTAAGATTGTGATCTCCATTATTAATTCAGAGAGGAAAACAACCGTTATGGACGTTACACCCTCCGTTATGGACGTTACACCCTTCGTTATGGACGTTACACCCTCCGTTATGGACGTTACACCCTCCGTTATGGACGTTACACCCTCCGTTATGGACGCTACACCCTCCGTTATGGACGTTACACCCTCCGTTATGGACGTTACACCCTCCGTTGTGGACGTTACACCCTCCGTTGTGGACGTTACACCCTCCGTTATGGACGTTACACCCTCCGTTATGGACGTTTCACCCTCCGTTGTGGACGTTACACCCTCCGTTATGGACGTTACACCCTCCGTTATGGACGTTACACCCTCCGTTATGGACGTTTCACCCTCCGTTGTGGACGTTACACCCTCCGTTATGGACGCTACACCCTCCGTTATGGACGCTACACCCTCCGTTATGGACGTTTCACCTTTCATTATGGACGTTACACCTTTCGTTATGGACGTTACACCTTTCGTTATGGACGTTACACCTTTCGTTATGGACGTTACACCTTTCGTTATGGACGTTACACCTGTCATGACGTTGCCCTCTTTGGGTACAGCAAGCACCATCTCCCCTCTCTCTATACTCCCTACACAAGGCTCTGTTAGGCAGGTCATAAATTCCTGGAGGAGATTCTCTCCTTATGGCCAGAGTATAGAGAGAGAGTGAGTTTTCATAGAGAGAACAAAGGAATTTCTTCCACCTCACAGAACTCGAGAACTGAACAATAATCCCGTTCTGGAGAATGTATAAAAGGTCGGTGAGGTAGCTAGCTACGAACTGGTCCGTTTGGTACAATTTTGTGAAACTCATGAGAGACAATACAGCCACATTACCATAACCCTGTTTATACAAGAGTCTCAGTTGTGAGGCTTGCATCTAACTGTGGTATAAAATTAATGAGTAAAGATGAAACTATTTGTGAAATGATGTGATGCTATGTAATGATGTTGATGTGAGAGAATTGTATTTCTGTTTAAAGTTTCACTAAGTCATTGGCACGCCCCCAGGAGCACAGACATGACCTGGTGTCATGGGACAGCCCTTTTCTATGTTCCCGAATAAAACCCCCACCGTGGGAATTTATCTTGAGACCAGCTTACCTCGATAACCACGAGAAGGCTAAGGTTTCAGACCAGTACCTCATCACAGAGGGTTACGGTTTGAGTAGAGACCATGCATTTCTCTAGCTGAATTCTTAACCAGACCACGTGGTTAAACTCTTAGACTATCTAAACGACAGAATAAGAACAAATCTTTGATACTAATTACTGGTCTGCAGCTAGGAATTCGGTATCATTGAACGCAAAGACCGACAACCGCCGAAACATCTACCCTATAACAACATTGCTGAATGTTACTCTGAACTATCCATTCTAACCACGGCAGAGAGAGAGGGCGGACAAACTCTCCAACAGAAACAAACTTTCCAACAAAGATCAGGACGACACACTGAGCGTAAATATATATATTGATTGCAATTATTTCCGAATGGTTGAGCGTTCATGTGCAAAGGATTAGCATTTCAATTGTTATAATTATCAACTTTGTAGTGTCTTCTCAGTCAACACCCATTTCCCTTTTGTCCACCAAGCCGCGATACCGGTTTAGCCCACTAGGGCACATCCACTATCATTTCCTTGTAACTATATCTACTGTTTGTTTATGCATTTCTGTGATTTATTTCGTTAGTAATTAAATGATTTAAGACAATTGATGTATGGATGACTCATAGTGAAGACTGGGTTCGTGCAGATAACCAACAATTTACTAAGTTCAGAATGAGACTAACGTGAGGTAAAGAATAATTCATGAATAAGAAGACTAATTGATCAGATATTAAAATATCTGAAAGTTATATTAGGAAAATTATAACTTTGTAATCTGAATATTTTTCTTGGTGCCCCGACTTCCTAGTTAATTAATACAGTTACATGATTAAGTAGTTTAATCACGTAATAATAATTACAGAGAATTTTTGATAAAGATTCATCTTCAGTTTAATGATGCCAAAGACACAACACACCCTCCGTTGTGGACGCTACACCCTCCGTTGTGGACGCTACACCCTCCGTTGTGGACGCTACACCCTCCGTTGTGGACGCTACACCCTCCGTTATGGACGCTACACCCTCCGTTGTGGACGCTACACCCTCCGTTGTGGACGTTACACCCTCCGTTATGGACGTTACACCCTCCGTTATGGACGTTACACCCTCCGTTATGGACGCTACACCCTCCGTTATGGACGCTACACCCTCCGTTGTGGACGCTACACCCTCCGTTATGGACGCTACACCCTCCATTATGGACGTTACACCCTCCGTTATGGACGTTACACCCTCCGTTGTGGACGTTACACCCTCCGTTATGGACGCTACACCCTCCGTTGTGGACGCTACACCCTCCGTTGTGGACGCTACACCCTCCGTTATGGACGCTACACCCTCCGTTGTGGACGCTACACCCTCCGTTGTGGACGCTACACCCTCAGTTGTGGACGTTACACCCTCCATTGTGGACGCTACACCCTCCGTTGTGGACGCTACACCCTCCGTTGTGGACGCTACACCCTCCGTTGTGGACGCTACACCCTCCGTTGTGGACGCTACACCCTCCGTTGTGGACGCTACACCCTCCGTTGTGGACGCTACACCCTCCGTTGTGGACGCTACACCCTCCGTTATGGACGCTACACCCTTCATTATGGACGTTACACCCTTCGTTATGGATGTTACAGATGGACAGACATTCAGATCTTAAATATTTCTTGATTAAAATCTATCATAACACATTTGTTTACATTTGGAATGTTCAGTAGTAGTACCTTAGGTTTGCATAATTATAGGTAGGGCTGGGCTATATGGCCTAAAAAAACATTTCATTTATGGGTGTTTTATTATATCCAGTCACTGGCCAGTTTATTAGGTACACCACCTTGTTCACGAAAATGGATCGCTCCTACAGACGGTGTGTCACGTGGCCGTGGCTTGCTATATAAAGCAGGCAGACCGGCATCAATGAATTCAGTTATTGTTCGATTGAACGTTAAGGATGGGAAAACGAGTGACCTAAGAGACTTTGAGCGTGGTATGGTCATCAGTGCCAGGCGGGCCGGATCCAGTGTCTCAGAAACAGCCGCCCTCCTGGGTTTTTCACGCATGACAGCATCTAGGGTTTACAATAAAATGGTGTGACAAACAAAAACAAAATCCAGTCAGCGGAGGTCCTTTGTGGGCAAAAAGAGCTCGTTGATGAGGTCAAAGGGCGGCAGGTAGCCTCGTGGTTAGAGCGTTGGACTAGTAACCCAGGTGTAAGGGGGCGGCAGGTAGCCTAGTGGTTAGAGCGTTGGACTAGTAACCCAGGTGTAAGGGGGCGGCAGGTAGCCTAGTGGTTAGAGCGTTGGACTAGTAACCCAGGTGTCAGTGGGCGGCAGGTAGCCTAGTAGTTAGAGCCTTGGACTAGTAACAGAAAGGTTGCAAGATCGAATCCCTGAGCTGACAAGGTAAAAATCTGTCATTCTGCACCTGAACAAGTCAGTTAACCTTTAAGAATAATTATTTATGTGGTTTCATTTGGAAATTAACTTAATTTGTGCATTTCTCAAGTTGACCTTCCCACATAATCGACCAGACTTTTGCTAATATGTTAATTCTCCTCAAAAAGCTTGTCGATTTCATGTAACATAAAGCTTCTATTTGTTTTATTTCTCCAACATGCCAATATTTAGAATTCCGATTTCCTGGGTATACACTCTGCCCAAGGGGTACTACAGACAAACATCAAACATTGAATTTATATTTTGTCTGTGCTTTCTGTGAGATTAAAGTTGTGATTTTGCGTGCAAATGTAATGTCCATAACGCTGGAATCACCCATAACTTCAGGAGAATGACCCTTTAAAATAACATCAGTTCAACAGAAATACATATTCAGGGGCATCAGTTCAACAACTGCAGAGTTTGTGCCCCTTTTTTAAAGACAGTACTCACTGGTGTTAATCAGATCTCCATTCTGCTCTTCTTCTTCCTCCTCCTCCAATGTGACAGTGATCTCCCCCTCCTCCTTCACTCCAAAAACGTCTTCCTCTTCTTTCACCGTGCCAGTCGTCTCCTCTTTCACTGTAAAAACGGCACCCTCTTGTTTATCTTCCCCCTCCTCTTTCACTGAAACGTCTTTCACTGTAACAGCCTCATCCTCTACTTCTTGTTTAACTGTGACAGCCACCTCCTCCCTCTCCTCTTTCACGAGAGCGTTTCTCTCCGTCCAGCAGTCCTCCTCTTCAGCAGAGGGGTGGTAGCTTTTTGAAGTCATTGTCGGGGATGTTAGCTACTTAGCATTAGCGACTAACCTATAGCTACTGCTACCTTAACAAGACAGCTAGCTGACTAACACCAACGTAAATGTGCTATTAAAAGGGTCAACTAGTAGATACGACAGAAGTGTGTTTAAAACAGTGGCTAATAATCACCGAAAGCGTATAAAGAGCTCACATCTTCCTGCTACGTCGGCTAGCTAAGCTACCGAGGTCGCTGTTGTGGTTGTTGAAGAAACTTCCCGTCCATTAGATTATACGTCACAATGGCAGCATTGCCTGAAATACGTCATTCGTCATCTGCTGACTAGAATGGGTAACGCAGTTAAGGAAAATACGATGCATTTTATTTTCAGACAAAAAGTATATTTCCCATTTATTTCATTAAAGAGTAATGTTAAATGGAAACGTACAAACAGAAGCATGTTTTAATAGGTGCATATATAGAGGGCTCCCGAGTGGCGCAGCGGTCTAATGCGTTGCATCTCAGTGCAAAAGGTGTCTATAATTCCTGGTTCAATCCCGGGCTGTATCACAACTGCCCATGATCAGGAGTCCCAAAGGGCGGTGCACAATTGGCCCAGGTCAGGTCAGGGCAGGGTTTGGCTGGGGTAGGCTGTCATTGTAAAACAAGAATTTGTTCTTAAACTGACATGCATAGTAAAATAAAAAAATAATACACATTTTGGAAATCAGTCAAACAAACAGATAAGAAGAGATATCTATACTGCTCCTACATGGTGTAACAATACATAATGTAGATGTATATAATGAACAGACTAGGTCTATACTGTTCCTACATGGTGTAACAATACATCATGTAGATGTATATAATGAACAGACTAGGTCTATACTGTTCCTACATGGTGTAACAATACATCATGTAGATGTATATAATGAACAGACTAGGTCTATACTGCTCCTACATGGTGTAACAATGCATCATGTAGATGCATATAATGAACAGACTAGGTCTATACTGCTCCTACATGGTGTAACAATACATCATGTAGATGTATATAATGAACAGACTAGGTCTATACTGCTCCTACATGGTGTAACAATACATCATGTAGATGTATATAATGAACAGACTAGGTCTATACTGCTCCTGCATGGTGTAACAATACATCATGTAGATGTATATAATGAACAGACTAGGTCTATAGTGCTCCTGCATGGTGTAACAATACATCATGTAGATGTATATAATGAACAGACTAGGTCTATACTGCTCCTACATGGTGTAACAATACATCATGTAGATGTATATAATGAACAAACTATAGTTTTGGCAAGTCGGTTAGGACATCTACTTTGTGCATGACACAAGTAATTTTTACAAAAATTGTTTACAGACAGATTATTTCACTTATAATTCACTGTATTACAATTCCAGTGGGTCAGAAGTTTACATACACTGAGTTGACTGTGCCTTTAAACAGCTTGGAAAATTCCAGAAAATGATGTCATGGCTTTAGAAGCTTCTGATAGGCTAATTGACATAATTTTAGTCAATTGGAGGTCTACCTGTGGATGTATTTCAAGGCCTACCTTCAAACTCAGTACCTCTTTGCTTGAAATCATGGGAAAATCAAAAGAAATCAGCCAAGACCTCGGGAAAAAAATTGTAGACCTCCACAAGTCTGGTTCATCCTTGGGAGCAATTTCCAAACGCCTGAAGGTTCATCTGTACAAACAACAGTACGCAAGTATAAACACCATGTGACCACGCAGCCATCATACCGCTCAAGAAGGAGATCAGTTCTGTCTTCTAGAGATGAATGTACTTTGGTGTGAAAAGTGCAAATCCATCCCAGAACAACAGCAAAGGACCTTGTGAAGATGCTGGAGGAAACAGGTACAAAAGTATCTATATCCACAGTAAAACGAGTCCTATATCGACATAACCTGAAAGGCCACTCATCAAGGAAGAAGCCACTGCTCCAAAAGGAGTGAGATCTGTAGAAAGACAGAGTGGCTGTGGAATGTGCTGGGTGGACGGGAGGAGATCAAAGGACTGCTATTGGGGAGGCAGATGGACATCTATGGTCAGGAGGAGAAGGAGGGGGTGAGGTCAGGAGGTGACGTCAGATCCCCTGAAGGTAGTAATAAAGGTTTACTACCCTCTTCCTGTGGAACCATAAGATGTAAGGATTGGAGAGAAGGTGAAGTGTCTTAAGTGAGATATATATCTGAGATGGTGGGAAATGTTTGGTTGTCTGAATTACAGCTGTACAGACCCTTTGGGAAGAATTTACTTGGTTAAAGCTTCTCTAGTGTCCGTGAGTTATTTACTCAAAAAAATAAAAACCTGACACTACCATGTTATGTTGTGTTGCTATCATTCTGTGTTGTCATGTGTTGCTGCGTTGCTATGTTATTGTCTTAGGTCTCTTTATGTAGTGTTGTGTTGTCTCTCTTGTTGTGATGTGTGTTTTGTCCTATATTCATATTGTTTTTGTTTTTTTAATCCCAGGCCCCTGTCCCCGCAGGAGGCCTTTTGCCTTTTGGTAGGCCGTCATTGTAAATAAGAATAGTTAAATGAATAAATAAATAAAAATAAAATAGGAATCACTACTAAACTTATTTTATGACCTCTTATACACAATATTAGGCCCAGCTTTTGGAACTTGGGTTTTCCTAGACATGGCTACTATATTGTGATCACTACATCTGATGGATCTGGACACTGCTTTCAAACACATTTCTGCAGCATTAGTAAAGATATGATCAATACATGTTGATGATTTCATTCCTGTACTGTTTGTAAATAACCTGGTAGGTTGATTGATAACCTCAATCAGGTTGCAGGCACTAATTACAGTTTGAAGATTTCTCTTGAGTGGGCAGCCTGATGAAAGCCTGTCAATTTTTTAAATCACCCAGAAAGTAAACCTCTCTTTTGACATCACATACATTATCATGCATTTCACACATGTTATCAAGATACTGACTATTAGCACTTGGTGGTCTATAGCGGCTTCCTACCAGAATGGGCTTTAGGTGAGGCAGATGAACCTGCAGCCATATTACTTCAACACTATTGAACATGAAATCCTTTACAAGAATGTGGTTCTGAATTATATACAGCAACACCTCAAACATTTCTATCTTCTCTGTTATAACCATGTATTGCTGTATGTATACTGTATGTATACTGTATGTATACTGTACTCCATGTATACTGGAGAGTATTGCTACCACTGTATCATCAAAGGTATTATTTAAGTGAGTTTCAGAATATGAATGTCATCTGTTAGGAGCAAATTATTGATTTCATGAACTTAGTTTCTTAAGCTATACAATGGGGCAAAAAAAGTATTTAGTCAGCCACCAATTGTGCAAGTTCTCCCACTTAAAAAGATGAGAGAGGCCTGTAATTTTCATCATAGGTACACTTCAACTATGACAGACAAAATGAGAAAAAAAATTCCAGAAAATCACATTTTAGGATTTGTAATGAATTTATTTGCAAATTATGGTGGAAAATAAGTATTTGGTCAATAACAAAAGTTTATCTCAATACTTTGTTATATACCCTTTGTTGGCAATGACAGAGAGTAATATAATAACTACAACCTAAAACTTCTTACCTGAGAATATTGAAGACTCATGTTAAAAGGAACCACCAGCTTTCATATGTTCTCATGTTCAGAGCAAGGAACTGAAACATTAGCTTTCTTACATAGCACATATTGCACTTTTACTTTCTTCTCCAACACTTTGTTTTTGCATTATTTAAACCAAATTGAACATGTTTCATTATTTATTTGAGACTAAATTAATTTTATTGATGTATTATATTAAGTTAAAATAAGTGTTCATTCAGTACTATTGTAATTGTCATTATTATAAATATATAATTTTTGAAATCGGCCAATTAATCTGTATCGTTTTTTTTGGTCCTCCAATAATCGGTATCGGTATAGGCGTTGAAAAATCATAATCGGTCGACCTCCAGTTCAGAATAACTATGACAAAAAATGAATACAAATTATACCACCACCCAAAAGGACACCACGCTACCTGACACCCTAGACCCACTCCAATTTGCTTACCGCCCCAATAGGTCCACAGATGCCGCAATCGCAATCACACTGTCCTAACCCATCTGGACAAGAGGAATACCTATGTAAGAATGCTGTTCATCGATTTCAGCTCAGCATTTAACACCATAGTACCCTCCAAACTCGTCATTAAGCTCGAGACCCTGCGTCTCGACCCCGGCCTGTGCAACTGGGTCCTGGACTTTGACGGGCCACCCCCAGGTGGTGAGGGTAGGAAACAACATCTCCACCCCGCTGATACATTCACAAACTTTTACAGATGCACAGTCGAGAGCATCCTGTCGGGCTGTATCACCGCCTGGTACGGCAACTGCTCCGCCCACAACCGTAAGCCTCTCCAGAGGGTAGTGAGGTCTGCACAACGCATCACCGGGGGCAAACTACCTACTTCAAATCTCTAGCCACTTTAATAATTACAAATAGGATGTAATAAATGTTTTATTAGTCACTTTAAACAATGCCACTTTATATAATGTTTACATACCCTACATTACTCATCTCATATGTACAGTGAGGAAAACAAGTATTTGATACACTGCCGATTTTGCCGGTTTTGCTACTTACAAAGCATGTAGAGGTCTGTAATTTTTTATCATAGGTACATTTCAACTGTGAGAGACGGAATCTAAAACAAAAATCCAGAAAATCACATTGTATGATTTTTAAGTAATTAATTTTATTGTATATATGGTACTCTATACCATCTACTGCATCTTTCCTATGCCACACGACCATCGCTCATCCATTTATTTATATGTACATATTCTAATTCATCCCTTTACACTTGTGTGTATAAGGTAGTTGTGAAATTGTTTGATTACTTGTTAGATATTACTGCACGGTCGGAACTAGAAGCACAAGCATTTCACGCTACACTCGCATTAACATCTGCGAACCATGTCTATGTGACCAATACATTTTTATTTTATTTTATTGATTTAGAGGCAGGAAGGGCAAAGGGGCATGTGCTCTACACAGGTAGAGCCATATCTGTCCATCTGGCTTTTTACAAACTGAGTACTGCTTCATGTGGCAACAGCAACACTCACATAAATAGTCCATATGCCTCTGGGTGAGAGAAGTTTTCATTGTATTTGGGCATCATTATGTGAGGGGTTATTATGTGTTGTTAGAGATGAGCTTTGGTCAATTTAGCTAGGAATATGCCACCCTCTTCAATCTGTCACCTAATCCTGCCTAATGGGCAGGTCAGCCCTGGAGGAAAGTATTGGCTGTAAGAAGTAAGAGAAAACATAACATCTGGTTGTTTTTAAATTACTTCTCATGACATTGCTTGCGAGATTAAACATTGTAATGAATACTTTTCCAATCTGCATTACCCACTCCAGTCAGCAGACAACGATTAGAGTTTTTTTAATTAATAATACATTTAAAAAAATACAGATCAACAATTTACATTGTTACATCATACAAAACTGAACGCAGGTATTAATGAGAAAAAACTAAAACATACAAAAAATATCAATAAAGTAATAAAAAATATAAACAATTCCAGTGCATTGTAATCACTCTGGAAAAAAATCTTATTATAATGAATCAGGAAAATGTTATTATTGTTATTCTTCACTAGGGTTAATGTTTTAATAAGATAGTTAAATTCAATCAAAAATAAGTGTAATTTTGGTATAGAATTTTGGAATTTTTGTTTGTGTATAAAGTATTTGGCAACAAGAGAAAAAAAAATCACAATAATTTCAATGGTGTTATCATTACAATAGTAACATATTATATATTTCAGGTCAAAAACATGGGTAGTGTTCATAATGGTAAATAAGTATTTTGCAAGGTTTTCCCAAAATGTTTACACAAATTTACATTCAAAGAACAAGTGAGACAGATTCTCACCTTTTCACAGAAAACGCAGATATCATCAATAGCCATAAATTTGGATAACATAGAATTACATGGATATATCTTATGTAAAACTTTCAAGCGCACTTCCTTAACTTTGTTTGGTATACAATATTTGTAAGGCCTTAACCATGCTTTTTTTCTAGACAATGTCAGGAATAAGCATGTTCCAGAAAATGTTTCCTCTCGGTGGAAGTTGGTTTTGTGAATGAAGAATTTGTCTTATATATTTATTACAACAAGATTTCTCAAGTAAGCCCACGCCTTCCAATCTGAGTTCGGGATAAACTTTGTGATCATTACCAAAGCTAAGATGAGTTTTCATTAGTGTAGTTAGACCACTGGGAATAGGTTTGACCACAGAAATAAACTCTCTGAAAGGTATTGGAAACTCTTTCCAATGTTATAAATTGTTCACATGTAAGAATATTACCCGTTGTCGAAAACATCAAGGACAAAGTCAATAGTCCTCTCATGCCAGCTGGGGTAGAACAATGACTTATTTCTTACAGTTCTGTCTGAATTATTGCACAAAAGAGCTTTATGTGGGGAAGAATTGTGCAGGAGTCATATTTACCAGGCCATTAAAACGTGTTGGTGAAACCTAGCCAATTTAGTGGGTAATCTTTCAGGAATATAATTACATTTCAGTAAAAATGTAAGACCTCCCAACTTATTAAACACATTATTTAGAATGAAATACCATATTGAATCAGTATTGATCAAACCTTTTTTTAACCAGTTGATCTTGAAAGTGTTATTTATGTCAACAAAGTCCAACACTTCCAGACCGATAGATTTTCCAGATAGATTTTCTGTTGAAGTTTCTCTTTTCAAGTGCAAAGAAGTAACTTGTGTTTCTTTCTCCCTCTTCAATCCATTTTGCTCTTGACCTTACAAAGGCACCCTTTGATCCGTGTAAAGCTGTTCTAATTCTAGTTGTAAAGACTTGAATACAGACTCATCTTCTTCAGATAGATTATCTTTCTTTAGAAAACTGTCAAGCTTGCTCATCAGCTCTTTTTCTCTGTTCTTTAAGTGCATCAACTCTTTGGCACGTTTAATGGCTACCACTCTGACTTTATATTTGAAAAATGTCCATCTACTTCCATGACCCAAGTCTTTTCTTGCAAAAATATATTCGGCTAACGATTTGATGTTAGGTCATATGATTGAGTGTAGTCTGGCCCAGGAGTGTGAAGGTGAACGGAAAGGCTCTGGAGCAACGAACCGCCCTTGCTGTCTCTGCCTGGTCAGTTCCCCTCTCTCCACTGGGATTCTCTGCCTCTAACCCTATTACAGGGGCTGAGTCACTGGCTTACTGGTGCTCTTTCATGCTGTCCCTAGGAGGGGTGCGTCACTTGAGTGGGTTGAGTTACTGACGTGATCTTCCTGTCTGGGTTGGCGCCCCCCCTTGCGTTGTGCCGTGACGGAGATCTTTGTGGGTTATACTCAGCCTTGTCTCAGGATGGTAAGTTGGTGGTTGAAGATATCCCTCTAGTGGTGTGGGGGCTGTGCTTTGGCAAAGTGGGTGGGGTTATATCCTTCCTGTTTGGCCCTGTCCGGGGGTATCATCGGATGGGGCCACAGTGTCTCCTGACCCCTCCTGTCTCAGCCTCCAGTATTTATGCTGCAGTAGTTTGTGTCGGGGGGCTAGGGTCAGTTGGTTATATCTGGAGTACTTCTCCTGTCTTATCCGGTGTCCTGTGTGAATTTAAGTATGCTCTCTCTAATTCTCTCCTTCTCTCTTTCTTTCTTTCTCTCTCTCGGAGGACCTGAGCCCTAGGACCATGCGTCAGGACTACCGGGCATGATGACTCCTTGCTGTCCCCAGTCCACCTGGCCTTGCTGCTGTTCCAGTTTCAACTGTTCTGCCTGCGGCTATGGAACCCTGACCTGTCCACTGGACGTGCTACCTGTCCCAGACCTGCTGTTTCAACTCTCTAGAGACCGCAGGAGCGGTAGAGATACTCTTAATGATCGGCTATGAAAAGCCAACTGACATTTACTCCTGATTATTATTTGACCATGCTGGTCATTTATGAACATTTGAACATCTTGGCCATGTTCTGTTATAATCTCCACCCGGCACAGCCAGAAGAGGACTGGCCACCCCTCATAGCCTGGTTCCTCTCTAGGTTTCTTCCTAGGTTTTGGCCTTTCTAGGGAGTTTTTCCTAGCCGCCGTGCTTCTACACCTACATTGCTTGCTGTTTGGGGTTTTAGGCTTGGTTTCTGTACAGCACTTCGAGATATTAGCTGATGTACGAAGGGCTATATAAATACATTTGAGTAGTATCTTTAAGAAGTGTGTTGTTTAATTTCCAATATCCTCGAGTACCTTTTGATTTTTTAGTAGCTTGTAAATTCAGGGAAATCAAGTGATGATCAGAAAAGGGAGCCAACTGATAATCTACATCTATAACAAATTGTAACAAAACGGGGGAAATTAGGAATAAATCAATTCTAGATTTACGTGACATAGTTTTGTTGGTCCAGATATAACCTTTTGCATCCGGATTGAAATAACGCCAGGCATCCTCAACACAGAGATCCTTGCATAATGTAGTGATGATATTGCTATTTTGAAGGCTTTGACTCGTTCTAGGAGGAAAACGATCAACAGATGCATCAGGTGTTTCATTAAAATCCCCTGAAATAATTATTTGTTGCTTAAATCCTGTACTTTCCTGGTAAATTGGGTAAAAGGGGTCTTATTTGGATCATGTGAGTTATGTCCATATACATTACAAATGATGAAAATAGCATTGTAAAGTTTAACAGTTACTATGACCCATCTCCCATCCTGTGAAGATGTGGATTCTAGAACGTCACCTTTAAACTTGTGAATAAGTGTCAAAACACCAGCAGAATGATTTGATCCATGACTTAAATAAGCCATGTCTCCCCATTGTGATTTCCAAAATTTCAAATCACTTTCACCCGAATGAGTTTCCTGAAGAAGGACATAATCTGCATTATTGCGTTTACAATATTACAATAAGGCTTTCCTTTCTGTAAGATCTCTCAAACCCCGAGCATTCAGACTAACGATATTGAGTGAGTTGAAAACGAACTCCTGCATTAAAAAAAGAAAGAACACAAACTAGATATCAGAAGTAGTAATGTGAACAATAAAACAAACAGTGAACCTTTAGAGGATTACTCCAACGGAAAACTACGCTCAGCTGAGATAGCGGTGGTTAACAGTATAACAAATCTATTTACTTCCTTTTTTTTAGTTGGCAAGTGTTCATCAGTTGTAGTTCGAACGGTACATTTACTCGTGGCAGTACATTAACTGTTATCTTGGCACTTCCTCTCACAGCGACGCCATCTTGACTTCCCTGAGATGGCGATGTGAGTACTTCAGGTGATGCTTCTTGCGTGACGTATAATCTAGTGGACGGGACAGGAGGCTTCTTCAACAGCGACAACAGATTCAACTACGCAGTAGCTTGCAATCGAAAATAAACCGAAACATTGAACCGTTTAAGACCAACCTTGTGTATATTACTCTTTGTGTTTTGAACATAATTTTAATTGCCTATCATCTAGTTAATTTAATCGTAATTTGCTTGTTAAATTAGCAAATGTGTTTCATTGATACTGCACTAGGCTAATCTCCCGGAGCATGAGCTCACTAAACTCGACGGAGAAATAATCTCTGGTGAAAGGAGAGGAAGAAGCTTTCAGGATGAAAAAGGAGGAAGAGGAGGCTATCACATTGAAAGAAGAAGAGGATGATATTACAGTGAAAGAGGAAGATGGGAAAGAGGTTGTCAAAGTGGAAGAGGAGGAGGTAGAAGCTTTCAGAATCAAAAAGGAGGAAGATGCCATAACATTGAAAGAAGAGAATGTAGTGAAAGAAGAGGAAGAACCTTTTAGAGTAAAAGAGGAAGAGGAGGCTATCTCAATAAAAGAGGAGGAAGACGTTTTGTGAGTGAAAGAGGAGGAGACTGAAGATCCGATTAACCCCAGTGAGTATTGTCTTAAAAACAGGGAAACTATGCAGTTCTTGAAATAATGCTTTTATTTTAAAGGGGCATTCTACTGAAGTTCTACACTGTCGGAATTGTTTAAGGGCCAATGTGCCTTTGGTACATATTTTTAGGACTTTTAAATGGTTTTTATTGCATTCCCCACGTGGTCTATATTAAAGTGCACTTGATCTAGTATAACAGGCTTTTAAAATTCAATATCGGTGCATCATTTCTACTTAAAATATCAAAGGGACTTAAAAGGAACCGATTTTGCTGAACGACCCTTTTACATTGAATTAATCACAAACAATATTAAAAAAGCATAATTAAGTTGGTCAATTTAGGTCCTTTTTAGACATATTAATACCTTATGTAAGACCCTATGGTTGGAATAGAAGATCATAAGTTGACTGTCTGTTTGATGTTCTCATTCACACAGGAGAGAGACACGACTATCGTGGATCCTCTGGGGAGCCTCAACAACATCCTGATGCTGACGAGTCAGAGAAGAGTCTCTCTAGATCAGAACACCAGATGGTACAGCTTGGTCTGGTCTAACATACAGCTTGCTCTATCGGGGTCTGGGCTGGGTTTCTGTAAAGCACTTTATGTCAACCGTGACATCTGCATCCATAATGATATGTGTCTGTGTCCCCTCTTTATGGTTACCAGGACAACGCTAGCCCTTCCTCCCTCCCAGAGTCCCCGTGTCATGCCTCTCCCGGTAGCGCAGTACTGCTGGGTATGAAGAGGTTGTCTGTGCTGCTGGTGGACTGCAGGAAAACAACGGGGCTGAGTGGAACTGCGAGAGGAGGAGAACAGAAGAAAGGATCAGATTTGACACATCAAAGTAAGTGCTGTAGTTTAGTTTGAACAAATAAAATAGATCTGCCCACTGGTATGAATTAAATCAAAATACAAATCAAATTTGATTTGTCACATGTGATAAATACAACAGCTGTAGACCTTACAGTGAAATGCTTACTTACAAGCCCTTAACCAACAATGCAGTTTTAAGAAAAATAAGTGTTAAGTAAAAAACAGATAAGTAGAAAGAAGAAAAATAACATATAACAATAATAACAAATATTTAAAGGACAGCAGTAAAATAACAGTATCGAGGCTGTATACAGGAGGTGCCGGTACAGAGTCAATGTGCGGGGCACAGGTTAGTCAAGGAAAAATACTACTATTACCGAGCAAGTGGTAAAGATTCATATGGCACCCATTGTTGGAGGACTGTAACATCTAATGATGAGACATTATGGAGTCTTAAAGGAGGACTGTAGCATCTAATGATGAAACATTATGGAGTCTTAAAGGAGGACTGTAGCATCTAATGATGAAACATTATGGAGTCTTAAAGGAGGACTGTAGCATCTAATGATGAAACATTATGGAGTCTTAAGGAGGACTGTAGCATCTAATGATGAAACATTATGGAGTCTTAAAGGAGGACTGTAGCATCTAATGATGAAACATTATGGAGTCTTAAGGAGGACTGTAGCATCTAATGATGAAACATTATGGAGTCTTAAAGGAGGACTGTAGCATCTAATGATGAAACATTATGGAGTCTTAAGGAGGACTGTAGCATCTAATGATGAAACATTATGGAGTCTTAAAGGAGGACTGGGATGGGAAAGGAAAGGGGATATCTAGTCAGTCACAACTGAATCCATTCACCCTAAATGTGTCTTTCGCATTGAACCCAACCCCTCTGAATCAGAGTGGTGCGGGGGCTGCCTCAATCGATGTCCACGTTATCGGTGCCCGGGGAGCAGTTGTTGGGGGTTAACTGCCTTGCTCAAGGACAGAACGGCAGATTCGAACCAGCGACCTTTCAGTTACTGGCCCAACACTCTTAACCGCTAGTCTACAAATGTTCCAACTTTAATTCATTATTTCTCAATGATGCTTTAAAGGAGAAGTTTACCCAACATCCAGAAACTCCTAAGTGATTCCATACATTGAAACTAGTCCAGTGGAGTTTGTCCTCTCCCTCTCTCTCTCCCTGTAGTGCTGTACTGAAACAGCTGCAAACACGTGACTTGTGACGTTGCTGGATTACGCGGGCCTCGCTCTGCTGCTTTGCCAGTTAATTTGTTATTTTATTAGTTATGGCTTTTTTTTTCAACCCATAAAACATATACAAATATGATGATGTCATCGTGAATTCATGATGTGAATGAACAAGCCTTTTCATACTTCACAACATGGCTGTATACATTATTATATACACTATATACATTATTATATACATTATTATATATACTATATACATTATTATATACACTATATACATTATTATATACACTATATACATTATTATATACACTATATACATTATTACATACACGATATACATTATTAAATACATTATTATATACACTATTATATACATTATTATATACACGATATACATTATTATATACATTATTATATACACTATTATAAACATTATTATATACACTATATACATTATTATATATACTATATACATTATTATATACACTATATACATTATTATATACACTATATACATTATTATATACACTATATACATTATTATATACACTATATACATTATTATATACACTATATACATTATTATATATACTATAAACATTATTATATATACTATATACATTATTATATACACTATATACATTATTATATACACTATATACATTATTATATACACTATAAACATTATTATATACACTATATACATTATTATATACATTATTATATACACTATTATATACATTATTATATACACTATTATATACATTATTATATACACTACATACACTATTATATACACTATATACATTATTATATACACTATATACATTATTATATACACTATATACATTATTATATACACAATATACATGATTAAATACATTATTATATGCACTATTATATACATTATTATATACACGATATACATTATTATATACATTATTATATACACTATTATATACATTATTATATACACTATATACATTATTATATATACTATATACATTATTATATACACTATATACATTATTATATACACTATATACATTATTATATACACTATATACAATCATTATATACACTATATACATTATTATATATACTATAAACATTATTATATATACTATAAACATTATTATATACACTATATACATTATTATATACATTGTTATTACACTATATACATTATTATATACACTATATACATTATTATATACACTATATACATTATTATATACACAATATACATTATTATATACACTATTATATACATTATTATATACACTATTATATACACTATTATATACATTATTATATACACTATATACATTATTATATACACTATATACATTATTATATACAGAATATACATTATTATATACACTATTATATACATTATTATATACATTATTATATACACTATATACATTATTATATACACTATATACATTATTATATACACTATATACATTATTATATATACTATATACATTATTATTACACTATATACATTATTATATACACTATATACATTATTATATACATTATTATATACACTATCTACATTATTATATACAGTATATACATTATTATATACACTATATACATTATTATATACATTATTATATACACTATATACATTATTATATACACTATATACATTATATACACCATATACATTATTATAAACACTATATACATTATTATATACACTATATACATTATTATATACACTATATACATTATTATATACACTATATACAGTGCCTTCGGAAACGATTCAGACCTCTTTACTTTTTCCATATTTTGTTAAGTAACAGCCTGATTCTGAAATGGATTTAAAAAATAAATATTCCTCATTAATCTACACACAATATTCCTTAATGACAAAGCAAACACAATTTTAGAAATTTTTGCAAATGTATTAAAAAATAAAAATTATTCAGATCCTTTGCTATGAGACTCGAAACTGAGCTGGTTATCATGCTTCCTTTGATTATCCTGTGTAGCGATGCTCCCCATCCAACCTGACAGAGCTTGAGGGGATCTGCAGAGAAGAATGGGAAAAACTCTGCAAATACAGGTGTCTCAAGCTTGTAGCGTCAAACCCAAGAAGACTCAATGCTGTAATCACTGCTAAAGGTGCTTCAGCAAAGTACTGAGTAAAGGGTCTGAATACTTATGTAAATGTGATAATACAGTTTGTTATTTTTAATAAATTAGCAAACATTTCTTAAAAGTTTTTGCTTTGTCATAATGGGGTCCTGTGTGTAGATTGATGAGGGGGAAAAAACAATTTAATAAATTTTAGAATAAGGCTGTAACCTAACAAAATTTGGACAAAGTCAAGGAGTCTGAATACTTTCCGAAGGCACTGTATATATATCTACTGAATAAAAATATAAATGCAACATGCAACAATTTCAATGATTTACAGTTCAAATAAGTCAAAGTAAATAAATTCATTAGGCCCTAATCTATGGACTTGACAGGAGGGCAGCCATTGGTGGCCCTGGGAGGGCATAACCCAGCCCAGCCAATCAGAATGAGTCTTTCCCCACGAAAGGGCTTTATTACAGAGATAAATACTCCTCAGTTTCATCAGCTGTCCAGGTGGCTGGACTCAGATGACGTGGACCTCCTGGGCTGGCATTGTTATAAGTGGTCTGCGGTTGTGAGGCCGGTTGGATGTACTGCCAAATTCTCTAAAAGAATGTTGGAGGCGACTTGTGGTAGAGAAATTAACATTCAGTTCTCTGGCAACAGCTCCGGTGGATGTTCCTGCAGTCAGCATGCCAATTGCTGTTTTGTTGTTGTAATTTTTTTTCTAAATGTCTGCGCAAGAGGGAAGGTTTGATCGAGTTGTGAGAGACTACTTTTGCACATAACACTGTGACTGAGGAAAGGCACTACTCCCAATATAAGTGAACCCCAAATCAATGTAGTTCTCATCATATTTGTGCCTCTCCGATGGTCCAACGTCCCTGTCTGTTGTTCGGTGCTTTCCCAGGTAAGGGGGCAGTAGCTGTTCGGCTGCATCAGATTCACAACTGTCAGTGTCCATGCTAGCTGGGCTAACAACAAATGTAGAATTACTGATGCTAGCATTGGATGTGCTCGTGGAAGCAGAACAACTTGTGTCGTCGACAGTTGCAGGTGTAGTACTGCTGGTAGTAGCAGTACTACCAGTAGAGCTGGTATGTGTGTCTATGGACGTGGGCCTTACCTTTTTTAACCATCTTTCCATTTTAGAGCAAATGGAATGAACAGCAGCTACGTTTGGCTACATAATTATTTGACTAGGCTACCTGTTTTTGACATTGTTGTAATTTAGCGAGAACACTAGATGGTTACATTTTATTTTTGGCAGTGAAATGAGGCTACTCAGGCGAGAAAAAAACCTCACCCAAATATATAGCCTCGTTGGAAAATATAAATGGACTGTTTGAAAATGAAGAATATATATATATATTTTTTTAAATGTCAATCACATTTTTATTTGGCGCACCCCGATGGCATTGTCCCAGTTTGTGAATACCTGATGTAGAGGTTTCATTCAGGTCTCTCTTTAAATAAACACTGTCTTTGTCAGGAGAAAATACGGAAGAACCAGAGACGTCCAAACCAGCAAGACTACACCTCTGCTCCCAGTGTGGAAAAAGGTTTGCCACATTAGGAACCCTGAAAAGACATGAGTTGACACACACAGGAGCGAAGCCACACCATTGCGCCCAGTGTGGAAAGAGTTGTAGCCGCTTAGGACACCTGAAATCTCATGAGCGAATACACACAGGGGAGATGCCATATCATTGTGCCCAGTGTGGAAAGAGTTTTAACCAGTTAGCTAACATGAAAAAACATGAGAGGATACACACAGGGGAGAAGCCTTTCCATTGCAACTGTTGTGGAAAGAGTTTTAACCAGTTAGGTAACATGAAAAAACATGAGAGGATACACACAGGAGTGAAGCCACACCATTGCTCCCAGTGTGGAAAGAGGTTTAACCAGTTAGGTCACCTGAAAGCTCATGAGCGAATACACACAGGGGCGAAGCCTTACAATTGCTCCCAGTGTGGAAAGAGTTTTAACCTGTTAGGACACATGAAAGCTCATGATCGAATACACACAGGGGAGAAGCCTTACCACTGCTCCCAGTGTGGAAAGAGTTTTAACCGGTCAGGAAAGCTGAAAGAACACATGAGACTGCACACAGGGGAGAATCCTTACAAATGCTCAGACTGTGGGAAGACATATTTCTCATCACAGTCACTTAAACGTCATGCAAGAAATCACACAGGGGAGAAGCCTTACCACTGCTCCCACTGCGGGAAGCGTTTTAACTATTCAAGAAAGCTGAAAGATCACACGAGACTGCACACAGGGGAGAAGCCTTACAAATGCTCAGACTGTGGGAAGACATATTACTCATCACCGTCACTTAAACGTCATGTGAGAATCCACACGGGAGAATAATTACTTCTCCTAGTGTGTAAATTGATATTTCACATCACATTGACTTCATTACTTCTCCTAGTGTGTACATTGATATTTCACATCACATTGACTTAAAATTCATCAGAGAACATACACAGTGCTCCCATTGTCTTATATTGTTGACTGGTAATGTTTTTACCTGTTTATACCGTATGAAATTGAATTGAACACAGTATACTCAAACATATATTTGTATGTTTTTATTAGAAAACATTAATTGAATATGGAGTATGTCAGTTTGAATATAGAGTAGATCAGATTCCATGTGTTTAAATGGTCCTTTTTTAAACTCTGACTGTGTGTGTTTATCTGGGTGTGTCATTCCTCCAGCACTACAGATAATCAAGTGATATTTGGATGTGATGCATTTGTTCCATTGTTTACATTTGCATTGTTGGCCCACTGATGATTTAATGAAATGAAAATGTTCACAGACTCTGTAATGGAAAATGTTAATTGTATGTGTCCACATAACTGAGTACTAACCTTGTGAAACTGTCCTATTATAATCTCCTGTTCCTGGGAGTATCATCCTGTGTTGCAAACCAGCTGCACCTGTGTCCTTGTATGAATAAAGTCCCTCCCAGGAACAGGAAACTATAAAGATATGTGCTCATCACCCAATGCTTTAGGAATTCAGACTGTCTACACTGCGCTGTGTAACTGTTATTCTCTCTGAGCTCAGAAATAAAGAATCTTGGTTTGACTTGGACTCCAGCAGATCCTTATTTTATAATATCCACCACAACTCGCCCACGGATTGCTGTTTCATCATTGTCTCAATGAAGAGTTCCTCGTTCCACTTTCCTGGGGGAATGTGCAAGCCTCCCACTGGTTGAATAAACGTTGTTTCCATGTTATTTAAACAAAACAAATCAATGTGATGATGTTAGATCAATGTAGAAAACTGATTGGATCTGTAAAAAGCCATCAACACAGGAATGTTTATCTATGTTTCACCCAACTGGCAACCTAAATCCAGTTACAGGTGACATTTTGTGTTGATTTCATGTTGAATTCACTTTACTTGACTACTCAAAGAAATGTAAATAGAAACTAGATGTTGAACTGACGTCTGTGCCTAGTGGGCTGGTTTGAAAACGTGGCAGGTGTTGGATCAATATCCACCTTGGTAGCTAAGTTTCTGTACAATTTGCCCCACCAGAAATGTTTCCATCAAACATACCATAGCACCATGGTCTAGCTGAGTAGAGAGAGAAAGACAATATCTAAGAGATAGAAGGAGAATTGAGAGAGAGAGAGAGATTTTGTCATTTTTTTCCACTTTCAGTTTCTCTTACTTAGTTAGCAAATGCAGCTAGCTAGTTTAGCCTACTCAAACACCCTGCTGAAACAGAGGAGTGCTATGTTAGCTAGCTGTCTATGACTATCCAACACAACACTGTAACTCTTCCAAGTCAAGGTAAGCTTTTGGTTTGACTAATTAGTTGCCACTGGGACCCTTTGGTGTAATTGCTAAAACTGCTTACTGTACACTGCATATGAGATGAGTAATGCAGGATATGTAAACATGATTAAAGTGACTAGTGTTCCATTTATTAATGTGGCCAGATATGAATAGTCTATGTATATAGGGCAGCAGCCTCTAATGTGCTAGTGATGGCTATTTAACAGTCTGATGGCCTTGATATAGAAGCTGTTTTTCAGTCTCTCTGTCCCAGCTTTGACTGTACACTGTAACGTTACTGCATGATTGTAGCAGGTTTACTAACGCGTTAATTCTATTAGCTGTGTTGACTATGACGTTACTTTAGCTAATATGGTGACAACGATGCTGTGTGTAGCAGTTATGATATGGTTGGCTTGGAAAGTTTTTTTTGCCTGATCACATACAGCTGATGTGTTGTGCATTGAAGTACAGAAACAAAGGGAGAAGGTGATAAGAGGAGAGCACATAGATGTGAGAAGGAATACAACGTGGCTGTAATGAAAGTGAACTGTGTTTACACCTACGTTGTAAACTTCATTCATAGGCTAGGTCGTAGCAACCTTATGATGGGTAAAGGGAACATTTGAGAATCATGTAGTAGTCTAAACCTATCGCTGTTACATTGAACAGGGTGAATGGAATATGAATGACAGTCATCCAATATGCTGTAATAGAAATAAGGCCATGCTCATGAAAAACAAAATGGTCCTCCCTCATCTTAAACGGCACTGACTACCACTGTTAGGGTGGTGGACCATTCTTTGTACACGCGGGAAACTGTTGAGGTGAAAAACTCAGCAGTGTTGCAGTTCTTGACACAAACCGGTGCGCCTGGCACCTACTACCATACCCCGTTCAAAGGCACTTAAATATTTTGTCTTCCCAAGTCACCCTCTGAATGGCACACATACACAATCCATGTCTCATTTGTCTCAAGGCTTAAAAATCCTTATTTAACCTGTATCCCCCCCTTCATCTACACTGATTGAAGTGGATTTAACTAGTGACATCAGTAAGGGATCATAGCTTTAGCCTGGATTCACCTGGTCAGTCTAAGTCATGGAAGGAGCAGGTGTTCTTAATGTTTTGTATACTCAGTGTAAAGCGCTACAGATATTCAAGTGCTATTTGCATGTGATGCATTTGCTCTATTGTTTACAGGACGATTTGTATCTTATAGAGAGTGGCTTTAAGGGAAAAGTACCGTCACATCTAAATAAAAACGAATGTGAAAAATTAACAGAGAAAATGTGTATTAACACACTACCTATTCATAGAAGTATTTATTCATCATCTACATATTCCTATTAAGACCTACATCTGTGTACAGGAAAATCTTAAATCAAATCTTATTAGTTGTAAGACGTAAGTGAAAATATATCAGCTTATTGTTAAATTATTATGACCTTCTTTCCGACACAAAAAGTGTAGTAACTGTTGTTTCCAAACTGCGCTACCTACTCCAGTCAGCAGATGGCGATGTGCGTCTTTCAGGTGAATAATCTAGTGGACGGGACGCTTCTTCAGGAACAACAACACGGCTACTCTTTCAACCACCTCGGTAGCTTGCTAGCCAACATAAAACTGAAAGATTGACGCTTTAGACCATGTTAATGTACATTAGCTAATCTCAGTGTTTTAAACAAATTTCTGTTGACGTATCAATTGGTTAACTTGAACCTAATTTGCAAACTTGTTAAAGACTGACACTGAGCCTAGCACTAGGCTAATGCTAACTAGCTAGCTAACCAGCTAACTAGCTAACCAGCTAACTAGCTAGCTTACATCTCTGACCATGAGTTCACAAAGCTACTCCTCCCCTGCTAAAGAAGAGAATGTCTGCTGGACGGAGAAAGAAGCTCTGGGGCTGAACATTGTCTTTGAAGAAGAAGAGGAGGGTGTTACAGTGAAAAGAGAAGAAGAAGCTTTCAGAATGATACAGGAGGGGGAAGAGCATATTACAGTTAAAGGAGGGGAAGGAGCTTTCAGAATGGTAAAAGAAGAGGAGGATATTACAGTAAAAGGAGGGGAAGAAGCTTTCAGAATGATAAAGGAGGAAGAGGAGGCTGTTATGGTGAAAGAAGAGAAAGAACCTTTTAGAGAGGAAGAGGATGCTATCTCTATAAAGGTGAAGGAGGAAGACGTTTTGAGAGTGAAAGAGGAGGAGACAGAATATCAGATTAACACCAGTGAGTACTGTCTTAAATAGGGGCACACACTGTTGTTGAACTAATGTGGGGTTTTAAAGGAGCATTCTACTGAAGTTCTACACTTGAATATGTTGTTCAGTACTGTATAAATTGTTAAAGGGTCAATCTGCCATTGGTACATATATTTTTGGGAGATTTAAATTAGATTTATTGAATTAGATTTATTAAAGTGCACTTCATCTAATATAAAATTCAATACTGGTGCGGAATTTCTTCTTAAAATATCAAAGCGACACAAAAGGCACCCATTTCATATAACGACCCCTTTACAATTGCATCACACAGTATTTTATAAAATCATGATAAAAGACATATTCATTCCTCTTGTAAGACTGTGATTGCAGAAGAAGATCATAAGTTTACATTCTGTTTGATGTTCTCATTCACACAGGAGAGAGACATGACTATGGTGGATCCTCTGGGGAGCCTCAACAACATCCTGATGCTGACGAGGCAGAGAAGAGTCTCTCCAGATCAGAACACCAGATGGTACAGCTTAGTCTGGTCTAGCATACAGCTTGCTGCATCTGGGCTGGGTTTCTGTAAATCACTTTATGACAACCGTTACATCAGCATCCATAATGATATGTGTCTGTGTCCCCTCTTTATGGTTACCAGGACAACGCTGGCCCTTCCTCCCTCCCGGAGTCCCCGTGTCATGCCTCTCCCGGTAGCGCCTTACTGCTGGGTATGAAGAGGTTGTCTGTGCTGCTGGTGGACTGCAGGAAAACAACGGGGCTGAGTGGAACTGTGGGAGGAGGAGAAGAGAAGAAAGGATTAGATTTGACTCATCAAAGTAAGTGCTGTAGTTTAGTTTGAACAAATACAACAGATCTGCCCACTGGTATCTGTTACCAGGACAACCAGCAGAGTTCTGTTAGTTGACAGGAAGATAGACTGGTGGATATGGATGTTATGAATATCATAACACTGAAAAAGGATTCTGCCAATGAAAAGAGAGAAACCAATAGACCATATCAAACCTTAATGAAAGTTAGCTTTAGAGAGAAAGTTTCAAGAGGATCCGATTACAAAAACTGTTCCTTAAAACATTATGGATGTTACATTGCCTGTCCCAGTCAACCCCCTATCTTTACAAGATTCTAGAACACGCAAACTAAACTCCAGACACTTCAATGTGGTCTGTATTGCTTCATTAACATCTGATCTACAGAACTTGTTAAAAATGGCAAATATATATATTTAAAACAAGCTCCATAAGCCTTTTCTAAAAGCCATGAAATATGATTAAATGAAAAGCATTTATATTTATATATAATAGCTACACTACACTATACCTAGATTCTTCAAATATTATAGAGTCTTAAAGGAGGACTGTAGCATCTAATGATGAGACATTATGGAGTCTTAAAGAGGACTGTAGCAGCTAATGATGAAACATTATGGAGTCTTAAAGGAGGACTGTAGCATCTAATGATGAAACATGATGGAGTCTTAAAGGAGGACTGTAGCATCTAATGATGAAACATGATGGAGTCTTAAAGGAGGACTGTAGCATCTAATGATGAAACATTATGGAGTCTTAAAGGAGGACTGTAGCCTCTAATGATGAAACATGATGGAGTCTTAAAGGAGGCCTGTAGCATCTAATGATGAAACATGATGGAGTCTTAAAGGAGGACTGTAGCAGCTAATGATGAAACATTATGGAGTCTTAAAGGAGGACTGTAGCAGCTAATGATGAAACATTATGGAATCTTAAAGGAGGACTGTAGCATCTGATGATGAAACATTATGGAGTCTTAAAGGAGGACTGTAGCATCTGATGATGAAACATTATGGAGTCTTAAAGGAGGACTGTAGCAGCTAATGATGAAACATTATGGAGTCTTAAAGGAGGAGTTTTCCAACTTGCTGGCGTGGGGATTCGAACCGGAGACCTTTCGGTTACTGGCCCAACATTCTTTATCTCTAGTCTACAAATGTTACAAATGTTCCAACTTCAATTCATGATTTCTCAACGATGCTTTAAAGGAGAAGTTTACCCATAATCTAGAATATCAATATTAACATAATCACTAGTTAACTACACATAGTTGTACTGCGTTACATATGATCAATGATGCTTTAAAGGAGAAGTTTACCCATAATCTAGAATATCAATATTAACATAATCACTAGTTACCTACACATAGTTGTACTGCGTTACATATGATCAATGCGGTGCCTGTTAATTCATCATCAAATCACAGCCTACTTCGCCAAACGGGTGATGATTTAACAAAAGGGAATTCCCCGTCAGGGTATATGCAGCAGTTTGGGCCACCTGGCTCGTTGCGAACTGTGTGAAGACCATTTCTTCCTAACAAAGACCGTACTTAATTTGCCAGAATTTTACATTATTATGACATGACATTGAAGGTTGTGCAATGTAACAGCAATATTTAGACTCAGGGTTGCCACCCAATAAAATACGGAACGGTTACGTATTTCACAAAAATAATAAACGTTTTGTTTTCGAAATTATAGTTTCCGGATTTGACCATATTAATGACCTACGGCTCGTATTTCTGTGTGTTTATTATACACTGCTCAAAAAAATAAAGGGAACACTTAAACAACACAATGTAACTCCAAGTCAATCACACTTCTGTGAAATCAAACTGTCCACTTAGGAAGCAACACTGATTGACAATAAATTTCACATGCTGTTGTGCAAATGGAATAGACAACAGGTGGAAATTATAGGCAATTAGCTAGACACCCCCAATAAAGGAGTGGTTCTGCAGGTGGTAACCACAGACCACTTCTCAGTTCCTATGCTTTGGTTTTGGTCACTTTTGAATGCTGGCGGTGCTTTCACTCTAGTGGTAGCATGAGACGGAGTCTACAACCCACACAAGTGGCTCAGGTAGTGCAGCTCATCCAGGATGGCACATCAATGCGAGCTGTGGCAAGAAGGTTTGCTGTGTCTGTCAGCGTAGTGTCCAGCGCATGGAGGCGCTACCAGGAGACAGGCCAGTACATCAGGAGACGTGGAGGACGCCGTAGGAGGGCAACAACCCAGCAGCAGGACCGCTACCTCCGCCTTTGTGCAAGGAGGAGCAGGAGGAGCACTGCCAGAGCCCTGCAAAATGACCTCCAGCAGGCCACAAATGTGCATGTGTCTGCTCAAACGGTCAGAAACAGACTCCATGAGGGTGGTATGAGGGCCCGGCGTCCACATGTGGGGGTTGTGCTTACAGCCCAACACCGTGCAGGTGTTGTGTTGGCATTTGCCAGAGAACACCAAGATTGGCAAATTCGCCACTGGCGCCCTGTGCTCTTCACAGATGAAAGCCGGTTCACACTGAGCACATGTGACAGATGTGACAGAGTCTGGAGACGCCGTGGAGAACTTTCTGCTGCCTGCAACATCCTCCAGCATGACCGGTTTGGCGGTGGGTCAGTCATGGTGTGGGGTGGAATTTCTTTGGGGGGCCGCACAGCCCTCCATGTGCTCGCCAGAGGTAGCCTGACTGCCATTAGGTACCGAGATGAGATCCTCAGACCCCTTGTGAGACCATATGCTGGTGCGGTTGGCCCTGGGTTCCTCCTAATGCAAGACAATGCTAGACCTCATGTGGCTGGAGTGTGTCAGCAGTTCCTGCAAGAGGAAGGCATTGATGCTATGGACTGGCCCGCCCGTTCCCCAGACCTGAATCCAATTGAGCACATCTGGGACATCATGTCTCGCTCCATCCACCAACGCCACGTTGCACCACAGACTGTCCAGGAGTTGGCGGATGCTTTAGTCCAGGTCTGGGAGGAGATCCCTCAGGAGACCATCCGCCACCTCATCAGGAGCATGCCCAGGCGTTGTAGGGAGGTCATACAGGCACGTGGAGGCCACACACACTACTGAGCCTCATTTTGACTTGTTTTAAGGACATTACATCAAAGTTGGATCAGCCTGTAGTGTGGTTTTCCACTTTAATTTTGAGTGTGACTCCAAATCCAGACCTCCATGGGTTGATAAATTTGATTTCCATTGATCATTTTTGTGTGATTTTGTTGTCAGCACATTCAACTATGTAAAGAAAAAAGTATTTAATAAGAATATTTCATTCATTCAGATCTAGGATGTGTTATTTTAGTGTTCCCTTTATTTTTTTGAGCAGTGTATTATAGTTAAGTCTATGATTTGATATTTGATACAGCAGTCTAACTGAGCGGTGGTAGGCAGCAGCAGGCTCGTAAGCATTCATTCAAACAGAACTTTTCTGCGTTTGCCAGCAGCTCTTCGCAATGCTTGAATCACAGCGCTGTTTATGACTTCAAGCCTATTAACTCCCGAGATTAGGCTGACAATACTAAAGTGCCTATAAGAACATCCAATAGTCAAAGGTATATGAAATACAAACGGTATAGAGAGAAATAGTCTCATAATTCCTATAATAACTACAACCTAAAACTTCTTACCTGAGAATATTGAAGACTCATGTTAAAAGGAACCACCAGTTTTCATATGTTCTCATGTTCTGAGCAAGGAACTTAATCGTTAGCTTTTTTACATGGCACATATTGCACTTTTACTTTCTTCTCCAACACTTTGCTTTGGCATTATTTA
>NC_092087.1:101549819-101638796 GCF_045679555.1 Salvelinus alpinus
GCAGCAGCTGACTGCCCAGTTCAACATCAGTTCACCGTCTCACCTCATACTGTATTGGAGCAGCAGCAGCTGACTGCCCGCTTCAACATCAGTTCACCGTCTCACCTCATACTGTATTGGAGCAGCAGCAGCTGACTGCCCGGTTCAACATCAGTTCACCGTTTCATCTCATACTGTATTGGAGCAGCAGCAGCTGACTGCCCGGTTCAACATCAGTTCACCGTCTCACCTCATACTGTATTGGAGCAGCAGCAGCTGACTGGCCGGTTCAACACCAGTTCACCGTCTCACCTCATACTGTATTGGAGCAGCAGCAGCTGACTGCCCGGTTCAACACCAGTTCACAGTCTCACCTCATACTGTATTGGAGCACCTCATACTGTATTGGAGCAGCAGCAGTTGACTGCCCGGTTCTCACCCCATACTGTATTGGAGCAGCAGCAGCTGACTTGATCGTTGATGCTAATCATCATGTGTTGAATCTGAGAGTAAATAGAGCCGACTACAACTCTAAAAACGAAGGGTTTAACTGGAGTTGTTCTCAGATCCCCTAAGAACCTTAGGGTTCTTGGTCAATGAAAAACAGCCCCAAAAGGTTCTTCAAAGAACTTGTTAGAAGGTGGGTTCATCGAGGAACCTCCGTTGTTGCTGGACTTCTTCCGGGAACTTCGCAATTACAACTGAAAACGATGGTGACAAGTTTGGATGTGACAACAGTTAAAAAGGTTAAGTTGGGTTGATGTTTGGCTCTGAATATGTCTCGAAAACATTTATATATAATAATATAACATACTAATAATGAATAACGAAGACAATTCTGGTTCTGTGAATAGCTTCCATAACGTTACTATAGTTAATTACCGTAAATATTAGAAAGCCGGGTTTGACCGTCGGCGTTGTATGAGCTACAGTACAGTACCGTTATCTAGCTAGATAACGTTATGTCCTAACTAGGCACAACTAGGTTTGTGATAATGAACTAGCTAACGTTTAACTAACTAACTAACTAACTAAGGACGGTGACCTGTCCAGACGAGATGTTACAACGAACTGAATCGTCAATGGAGGTCTTCCTCTTTATATAGCCTGCTACAGCATGCAATACTATTAACTCACAAGGGGGCATAACGTTACATGGACAATACTATCCCATTTTGGAAACATTACATGGACAATACTATCCCATTTTGGAAACTTTACATGTACAATACTATCCCATTTTGGAAACGTCACATGGACAATACTGTCCCATTTTGGAAAAGTTACATGTACGCCCCCTTGTGGAGGGAAATTAATATCTTAGATGGTAGCTGTAGATGGGATTCAATTCATAATGGTATTAATACAGTGTCTAGACTACCTCTTTTGTATAAATGCCCTTCAGAATCCAAACACAGTATTGCCACGCAGCAAAATGTTGCGTATAATCTTTCAAGTCAGCCTGATAAAATATTGAACAATTTGTGTACAAAGATATCTTGAAATGTGATATTAGGCCTGTATGGCAGTACTGTTACTGTATGACAGTACTGTATTGGCTAGTGCTTTCTCCAATATGTTATTCTATTTTACATTACATTGTATGTCGATGCCATTTATCTTTCAATATTTATGTAATATATATATATATATATGTTTTAGTGCTTGTAAGACTATTCTGACACATTTTCTCTTCCTTTGAAATTCTTATAGGACAGAACATGGACACAATGCAATTGGGATCAAGAAGAAGGTACAGATATGTTGTAGGACAGCTGCATTTGAAGTGTACATTTAACCTACATAGCAGTCAATACACACTGAAATAAGTTAGCATACAAATGTGTGCCAAGGATCTTTTCAGATCTTCTCAGAAATGAATCAAGTCCATGGAATGGATATAGACAAAAAGATAATTCAAGGACTATCAGAGGTAGAGAGGCGAGGCAGGGGTGAGGACATCATCCTGCTATTTTGACAGTCCCTGAAGGACAATACAGAAGAGGTATTTGCTCTTATTCCTTCCCTTTCTCTAATGTATTTTGTAATAAAATTAGCAAGTGTAGTAAGATCATTGCTTTACTTTACTAGGACTGGAGACCACAGCAGTGATTCTGCTCTTTCCCTACCTCTTCAATGAGGACCCGAGTGGCCTTTATGTCCTTGACAAGGTATGCCTATGCACCAATCATCTGTTTCTTCATAAACATAGGTGTGCATGCTGATATAAAACTACAGCTGAACATTTGTTATGTTCTTTGTTAATTGTATGTGTATTAATCTTTTCTTACTTTTGTTGACACAGATTTCACCGCTCTTCACTCCTTTACTGCACATCGGCGGAAATCCATTTCTCCGTGAGAGTGAAATCCCGCTGGCCTTTGATGGGGAGAACATCCACGCCCTCGAGGACGTCCCCATGTGACTTGGGGCTCTGCTAGGGCTGCATTTTTTATTTTCCCTTAAATTTCCCCAAAATGTCAGAAAAACACTTATGTTGTTAAGTTACTGTGTTCTGGAGAGAAGAGAAGTTGGGGTGAAGTTACCAGGGCCGGTCATAAAGATGGAAAACTTCCTAACATAACTAAGTGGATACGATATACACACTAAAGCTGAAAAATCTGTATTTAGCATCAAGTCTACAATATTGTTAGTTTACCTATGATTCATTTTTAATGTATGTTGTTTTTATTGTACATCATTATTTATACATTTTTAAATGTCATGAAAAGCACTATACAAAGTAAATGTATTATTTATTATGGTCTGACATGTCTGCAGAAATGTTGCAATTTTGTAATGTGTTTTGCTTGGTAAATTGTTTTGTAAATATTAATTTACATTTGTGGTGCCACTAAATAAACAATGAATTATTTAAATCAATATTGTTATTAAAATATGTTTTTATAATGCAGGGAGGGTGGACAGGGAGTTAAAACATGAACCCCAAAAGGTTCTTTGAGGAACCACGATAAGGGGTTCTTCAAAGAACTTATAGGGGTTCCCACAAAAGGTTCTTCAAATAACTTTTAGGGGTTCCCCCCCAGTTTCAATTTGAAGAACACCTAAAGGATACTCCAGGAACCTTTACTTTTTAGAGTGTATATTGATGAAACTCACCTTGTCCGAGAGACATTTACATAGTTTATACACAGCCCAATTTGGGATGACTATTTTGGGGCGAAATAGCGGCCACAACAGACAGACCGGATATGGCCCATAATTCAACGTCCTTGGACGTCACGGGCTGAGTGGGTATGACCAAAGTTATTCTATTTAGCTGCACTTTGAAGTACATTTTTACACTATAATAAATGTTTCTGATGCCACATAGCCCGTTTTCAAAGCGAGTCGATGGTTTTTAGATGCAGTCGCTTTTTAGCTTTTTGTCTGAAAGTATTTTCTCAACTGCGATACCAACTCCAGTCAACAGATGGCGATGTGCGTCTTTCAGGTGATTCTGTCAGTGTGACGTGTAATCTTACACAATCACACTCTCATATCGCAGTCACACAATGCTATTCCCAAACATAGCTAATCAATTAGTTGTTTTTCAACAATATTTTAACCTACAGGAATATTTTCTCATTTCTGTCTCATGGTTAGTTCCTAGGTTAATTTAACTGTAACTAACTTTTTTAATGTAACTAATACATTTACATTTTTCAATACTTCTAAAATGGGGTCCAGGTTTAAAATAATTACAGGTGCACCTTACTAGCTTATACTATATCATACATGGTCTTAGTAAACACAGATTCTAGTTTTCATCCAGTTCACACAGATAGCTGACTCGGCTGTTTACACCTCCAAGGAGCCCCCCTCACACAGGAATACACACTCAGAGCCTACAAAGCTTTTATAAAAACTCCACTTGTTTTGCTCACCTCATTCTTTTTTTTAAACTACGTTCGAGATGTGGTATCCACTCGGCTCGCTGCCTCTCAGATCAAAGGTGGGTCCATCTGCTCCATTCCCGAAGTGTGGTTTCCCTGAGATCCCAAGTGCACGATTTACCCAGGTCGTCAGAAGCGGTCACCAAGTGAAGATTCACATCCCCATCACCAAATGTGGTTGTTAATTTCTTTAATATCAAATGAGGAGAGAAACTTATCACACAAGTCAGAATTATTCTTAAACTAAACCTTTATTCACTTTATAATAAGGGAGCAGATCAATACAATGCACACATATAAAGTGAATCAATTGAGTGCTCTACGATAATGATGGCTGGTTGACGAATCACCCCCAGATGATTCATTGAGAGCCACGAGACAAAAGTACAAAGGTCTTTTATAGCCAAGATACACCCCTATCAACCTACATGACGAACAACAGATGTATAGAATGGGTCACAAGGTTAAGATTTGTATGAGAGATACTTATAATTCTCAGCAGACAGTATCTGCTGTAAAAACAGTACTCTTTGTGTAGAGACCAGGGTCTGGCCCTGGGGTCATCTCTCCCTGGTACCGTATAGAACAGAAACATTAACTCATGCTCTGGAATGCGGTCTCTTTAGGTTTTATCACCCAAAAGACATTGTAAATGTCCTGTCAGTGTGTTCTCCCAGAGGCCCGTCCTCAGTAGAACACACAGACACAATAGTTCTAAGAAACCTCTATTCTGTTGCATAAAACAACCATTTGATCCAATAAAAGCATTATAACATAATGTTGCAGTTTTGTTCTCAGTGTACACTGAAAGTTGACTAGTAACAACAACTGGGACACAAAAGTCACCCACCATGAGACCCATTAAATCTGCCCAAGAAGAGGCAAACAAAAGAACTGGTGTTTTTTTTATACGTGCTAACGAGCTATACGTGCTAACGAGCTATACGTGTTAACGAGCTATACGTGCTAAAGTCCAACCTCAAAACATAAATGGAAAAACAAAAGCCTGGAACACCTTTCCCCTTAAGACAACAAATAAATCCTATAATTTTTGTTGGACAAGTTTGCTCACCACCAACAGAAAACAACTTCCATTTCACATTATAATCAACTACAATGCTTCACCTTCTACAATATAAACATAGTGTCTACTGGCTGTCAACAATTAAAAACAAGAAAAAACACGTATTTCTAAATAATAATATACAATCGTATTATTTTTTTCTCCTTTTTCATTCTATAGAATCCTAAAACTCACTAGCTTCTAGAACTCTCGTCCCCTTGGAACGAGCCCAAACAAAACTCATCTCCAATACGGAAAACCGTGCAGTCAAAATAAATTGTGATCCATGGCAACGCAATGGCTAAACGCAAAACTATGACTGCCCACCCTTGAAACAATCAGCAACAAAGTTGTCCTTACCATGGACATGTCTGATTTCAAGAGGAAACTCCTGCAATAACCATAGTAACTTTCCAAATCACTGCGGAGCTTCTCTCTCTTTTCAGAGTTCACTCGATAGGCATGTTGTTGGATCGGGGCCCAGTCCCCAATGTCATGCTCTAGTACATTTGGGTTGGCACATCTGAGAATTAACCCTGATATTCTAAAAGAAGGGCAACAATGTCAATATAATTATACCCGAAAATTGTCCGTTGATTGCATAAATAATTATGATTACTAAAAGTTACATGAATTGTAAATATGAATGATCAAAACCAATTGGACACCCCTTTGTTAATATGTATTGTCAATAATTAACTTAATGGTAAGGCGTGGTATAATAAAAAATATATACATTTTTTTTTGATTGCATAGTCTTATTTTCAACGTCTTTTCAATTACATTGTGCTAGGTGGGATAGCCTCAATGTCAAAACACAGTTTTAACGTGTCCAAATCAATAACCAATATGCAGAAACAGTTTGGGATAAATTGAAAACATAAACATAACATGTGCTATTTACACAAACATCTGCCACAATAATCATATTTCTTGTATTTTTTTTAAACAAGCTCCTTATAAACTGCACAAGCACCAGAAATAGTGTTGTTTTGACAAGTAGCAATAAATCACTGATATCGATTAGGGGGGAAATCAGGTTGTACGTGATGTTGCAATGCATTTAAATGTAGGGGGTCGCTAAACAAAGGAACGCAACACTAATTTGTCATAACTCATCGATATCATGCTAAAATCATTTGTGTGACAGGAGGGAGATGAGGTTGCACGTCCTGTTAAAACTAGCAGCTCAAAAACCACACTGAATCTGGGAATAATGTGTACATAATGTGTACTCTCATAAATAGTACTCTTTCAATTCAGAGCCTGGATTTTCCCCCTGAGGCTAATATCCATATCATGTTGAAATCAATAGAACAGGGGACAAACATTTAGGGTTCTACATTGTGACATCATTAAAATACTCCTACTACAATGTTAAAACATTCTACATTGTGACATTAATTCATTGACATCATGAAACAACTGCTTCATCTATTTTCTGATGTTTAGTCAGAGATCTTTTATCAGATTAGCTCTGGTCACACCTATAAGATTTCTCTCCTGTGTGTGATCTCTGGTGCACTGTCAGATTGCTAGATGTACTAAAACTCTTCCCACATTGACCACAGCTATACGGTTTCTCTCCTGTGTGTGTTCTCTGGTGTCGAGTCAGAATGCCAGATGTACTAAAACTCTTCCCACATTGATTACAGCTATACGATTTCTCTCCTGTGTGTGTTCTCTGGTGCACTGTAAGAGAGCTAGAATGACAAAAACTCTTCCCACATTGATCAAAGCTATACGTTTTCTCTCCTGTGTGTATTCTTTGGTGTATAGTCACAGAGTCAGATCTAGTAAAACTCTTCCCACATTGATCACAGCTATAAGGTTTATCTCCAGTGTGTGTTCTCTGGTGTAAAGTCAGATGGCCAGATCTAGTAAAACTCTTCCCACATTGATCACAGCTTTACGATTTCTCTCCTGTGTGTGTTCTCTGGTGCACTGTCAGAGAGCCAGATCTAGTAAAACTCTTCCCACATTGATCACAGCTATACGATTTCTCTCCTGTGTGTGTTCTCTGGTGTAAAGTCAGAGAGCCAGATGTAGTAAAACTCTTCCCACATTGATCACAGCTGTAAGGTTTCTCTCCTGTGTGTATTCTCTTGTGCACTGTCAGCTCTCCAGATTGACCAAAACTCTTCCCACATTGATCACAGCTATACGGTTTCTCTCCTGTGTGTGTTCTCTGGTGTAAAGTCAGAGAGCCAGATGTAGTAAAACTCTTCCCACATTGATCACAGCTGTAAGGTTTCTCTCCTGTGTGTATTCTCTTGTGCACTGTCAGCTCTCCAGATCGACCAAAACTCTTCCCACATTGATCACATTTGTAAGGTTTCTCTCCTGTGTGTATTCTCTTGTGCACTGTCAGCGCTCCAGATTGACCGAAACTCTTCCCACATTGATCACAGCTATAAGGTTTCTCTCCTGTGTGGATTCTCTGATGAATTTTAATGCCTGAGGAGGTGAATCTCTTCCCACAGTCAGAGCAGTAGTGAGTTCTCTTCCCTGTGGATCTCTGCAGGTGTTTCTTGAGGTGTTCTGATGTGGAGAGACTCTTCTCTGCCTCGTCAGCATCATGAGGTTGTTGAGGCTCCCCAGAGGATCCACGATAGTCCCGTCTCTCTCCTGGGTGAACAACAAAGTCAGATGATTAAAGGCCCACAACAGCGGAAATCCACTGTAAAAGGTGATGCCAACAGCGTAGCCATGATGTTGTACAGCAATTGACGTCTGTAATGAATGTTAAAATTATTTGACAATTGTCTTAAAATGAGCAATAATAGTCATATTTTAGTAGTAACATCGATGATTGTAGACTAGAAATAAGTTATTCATGTTGTTGAAACTCTAAGCACTGTGCCAGACGACTTTTGGTCTCCAATATAAGCCCCTTTCTGTGTTTAATAAAATTGCGGCACGAGGGCGATGCACATGCAATTTGGTTGTAGAAACTCCTCCCTGCTAATGAGGAGACCGATAGTTATGGATGTACTATATCTGATTAGAGCAAAAAAAATGCAATAAAATGCAAATTAATTACTTAAAAATCATACAATGTGATTTTCTGGATTTCTGTTTTAGATTCCGTCTCTCACAGTTGAAGTGTACCTATGATACAAATTACAGACCTCTACATGCTTTGTAAGTAGGAAAACCTGCAAAATCGTAAGTGTATCAAATACTTCTTCTCCCCACTGTATAGTGTTTTTTTACAAATCCGTCAAGACACCAACTTAGACTTTACAGTGAAATGCTTTACTTACAATTTGGTTGTAGAAACTCCCCCCTGCTAATGAGGAAACCGATAGTTATGGATGTAGTATATCTGGTAATGAGGAAACCACTAGTTATGGATGTAGTATATCTGGTAATGAGGAAACCACTAGTTATGGATGTAGTATATCTGGTAATGAGGAAACCGCTAGTTATGGATGTAGTATATCTGGTAATGATGACACCACTAGTTATGGATGTAGTATATCTGGTAATGAGGAAACCACTAGTTATGGATGTAGTATATCTGGTAATGAGGAAACCACTAGTTATGGATGTAGTATATCTGGTAATGAGGAAACCACTAGTTATGGATGTAGTATATCTGCTAATGAGGAAACCACTAGTTATGGATGTAGTATATCTGGTAATGAGGAAACCACTAGTTATGGATGTAGTATATCTGGTAATGAGGAAACCACTAGTTATGGATGTAGTATATCTGGTAATGAGGAAACCACTAGTTATGGATGTAGTATATCTGGTAATGAGGAAACCACTAGTTATGGATGTAGTATATCTGCTAATGAGGAAACCACTAGTTATGGATGTAGTATATCTGGTAATGAGGAAACCACTAGTTATGGATGTAGTATATCTGGTAATGAGGAAACCACTAGTTATGGATGTAGTATATCTGGTAATGAGGAAACCACTAGTTATGGATATAGTATATCTGGTAAAAAGGAAACCACTAGTTATGGATGTAGTATATCTGGTAATGAAGAAACCACTAGTTATGGATGTAGTATATCTGGTAATGAGGAAACCACAAGTTATGGATGTAGTATATCTGGTAATGAGGAAACCGCTAGTTATAGATGTAGTATATCTGCTAATGAGGAAACCGCCAGTTATGGATGTAGTATATCTGCTAATGAGGAAACCACTAGTTATGGATGTAGTATATCTGGTAATGAGGAAACCACTAGTTATGGATGTAGTATATCTGCCTGGAGCAAAAATGGTGAGCAAAGATTTTAGTTTTCACAATGTATTCTGAATATTACAGCACAAGATCAGGAGTGCTACTCAAGGAAACTCACATTAAGTTCTGTGTCTATTCACTAATTCACCACCGTGGGGGAAAACTCAGGGGAGTTCTCATAGGCTGACAGCAAAAATAGCCTCCATTTCCAGGTTGCTTATAAGTGCATTTCACATTACTTTGGATTATAATTGTAAGGCTCATTTGAATCTCCTGCTTAATATCTGTGTGTTATTGCGGCAAATCAATTGCTTTAAACTGAAACACTTCAACCAGTAAAATGTTCTTAGGCTTTGCCATCAGCCTGACAATGAGGGTTTGTACACTAAGTGTTTGACAAATTGGCCCATAACTTCACCAAACAATAACATAGACCTACTGTAGGACCCATAACTTCACCTAATAACAACATAGACCTACTGTAGAACCCATAACTTCACCTAACAATAACATAGACCTACTGTAGGACCCATAACTTCACCTAACAATAACATAGACCTAGGACTATAAACAATTTAATATTTCAGGTGAAACATGGAAACTAAAATGTCTTTGTCGTGACATTTCATAACCTGGTCACGAGATAATTTTGTGAATAATCCCACTAGGCTACTCTGTAATGTGTTGGCATTCTAAATGTCCTGAATATAGGAAAATAGCTCTGTGTGTTGTACAATAGCCTATCCATCAAGGAACAGTTCTCTACACATTATGAGCCAAGTATCTCTGTGTGTAAACAGACTAACGAGACCCTACAGTAAATCAAGCAGACAATAACATTATAAACATCAATTTGTTAGGGATGTTGGATCCAACGTGGAGCACGGCATAACTGTCTTTACCAGAGTAATGAATGAAGAAGCACTTTGGTTGTTGTTGCATGTTGTGATGTTTGTCATGTGACTGTCATTCAGAAAATGATTTCCTGGATCAGCTGATGATAGATGAACATGTGACTAACTAAACAGCTACAGTATTAAGAATGATGTGTAATTATTGAAGAACCGCGTTAATGACAGTATCCATTTGGGTGTTGTCAATAAAGTTAAGGTGACTCTCGGTTAGAAACATTGGACTTTGCAAACTCTGAAATGATTTGGAATTTCTGTGTCCATGAAAACTGTTTTCCCAGCGTAACATAAGAAGACACTAAATGCGTCAGTTTTGTCAATTTATTCATTGTCTTTCATTTGAAACACTCCTGTCAATGTTGAGTAAGGACGCACACCTGATTAACAAAAAGTAGGACTAGTCTACCTGACAACACATATAGAAGTAGGACTAGTCTACATGGCCTGAGCGCAAATGAAGGCCTATAAATGTGCCCATTTGGGGATGTCTGATAGTATTTCTGATTGTCTTAACGCACCACCACTAATGAGTTGTGGAGCTTCTCAAAGCACATTTCTCTTCACCTCTAACAGCATGTAAACAAAGTCTAATCAAAATCAATTTCAAATGACAATAGTTCCTCAAAGTATTTGAAAAATATTTCCAGCCCTCGCCCTTTCGATAACCACTCATCATGAAAGGAAAAAATGTAATGCTCTGATCCAGTGGAAATGTCATAAAATACCTGATTACTTCTTATCCATTGCACAAATAGCCGACAGCTGTGTCTGTCCCAAACTCACTGGCCGGGAAACACTGAGGGCCCAGAATATTTTATACAATGTTTCAAGTTTGTTGTAGACAGGCCATGTGCAGCCAAAGTGATTTCTAGGATATTTTTATCAGGATATTTTCTAAATGCAGAATGCAATGTTTTTATGTGTTGGCTTTATGTAGGCTATCTTTTACATAGTGGGCTATAAAAGTTACTTTTAGATTTGTATAATTTTCATTTAGATTTAGATAGAATGTAGATTAATCACAGACAATGATTTTGAGATACTATTACAAATTAAATTAAACTGTTACAGTATATTGATGTAATGGCATGAAAATAAATTGGCTGAATATTATACAATGACTTATAACAGTTCTAACAATTTGACCCCCACAGGAAATCTTCACTGGAAATTATAGAATATACTATATAGCCTAGAAACCTGGTTAAACTATCATTATGACATCATGGATGAATTCTAGAATATACTATATATCCTAGAAACCTGGTTAAATTATCATTATGACATCATGGATGAATTCTAGAATATACTATTTAACCTAGAAACCTGGTTAAACTATCATTATGACATCATGGATGAATTCTAGAATATACTATATAACCTAGTTAAACTATCATTATGACATCATGGATGAATTCTAGAATATACTATTTAACCTAGAAACCTGGTTAAACTATCATTATGACATCATGGATGAATTCTAGAATATACTATATAACCTAGTTAAACTATCATTATGACATCATGGATGAATTCTAGAATATACTATATAGCCTAGAAACCTGGTTAAACTATCACTATGACATCATGGATGGCCAGTCCTTGTATTCATAGTGGAGTGAATTCAGGGGGTATCCCTGAGCTGGACTCAAACCTGTGCCCAGCGACTGTCAAGCCAACACCTTATAACTGTTACGCCAAGATGTCTGAACTTCTTGACGAGGTTGCTAGGTGTTGAGTTACGGTTTCTACAATAGCTTTCACTATGAATTTGAGTGGTTACACTTCTCCTTTCCCCATCCCTCAGCTGTTTACCAAACCAAGTCTCTGGGCAGCCATTTTGTTGCTGTTTATAAAACCCACACAACCCAGCAATCTGCAGTTCAAACAATAACAAAGCTGTAATTCCACCACTGTTTTGGTAATAAGATGATGGGGATGGAGACATTTAACTACTCTCAAATTCATAGACAGACCTATGGATGCAAGGACTGACCATCCATGATATCAACATTATAGTTTAAACCATGTTGAGGCTATACTGTATAGCCTCAACATGGTTTAAACTATAATGTTGATATCATGGATGGTCAGTCCTTGCATCCATAGGTCTGTCTATGAATTTGAGAGTAGTTAAATGTCTCCATCCCCATCATCTTATTACCAAAACAGTGGTGGAATTACAGCTTTGTTATTGTTGATTTACATTGTTTCTAAACATTGGAGTAAAAAAAGCTTATTCTGGGTTCTGATGGGGTACAACAGTTGAACTAAGCTCATGAGGCATGTGTTATATTCTTCAAGAATCAATGGCTATAAATAAATAATTTAAAAGTCAAAATATGGATGTAGCAATTGCAGATTTCCCCTTTAACACCAAACATCAGTTCAACAACTGCAGAGTTTGTGCCTCTGTATTTGAGACAGTACTTACCAGTGGTAATCACGGCCCGGTTTCTCAAAACCATCTTATGGCTAAGTTCATCGTTAGAACCACTGGATGCCTTAAGATGCGTTTGGGAAACCGGGCCCAGAAATCCAGTTTCCTCCTCCGTTTTGGATGTGACAGTCATCTCCTCCCCCTCCTCTTTCACTCCAAAAACTGCATCCTCCACTTTCTCTTCCTCCTCTTCTTTTACTGTAACGTCCTCCTCCTCTTTCACTCTGAACGCGTCTTCCTCTTTTTTCACTGAAACGTTTTTCTCTTCTTCTTTAACTGTAACAGCCTCAACCTCTACTTCTTGTTTTACTGTGATATCCTCCTCTTCCTCCTCCTCTTTCACGAGAGCTTCTTTCTCCGTCCAGCAGACCTTCTCGTCTTTAGCAGGAGGAGAGTAGCTTAGTGAACTCATGGTCGGGGATAATAGCTAGTTAGCATTAGCGACTAGACTAATGCTAACTTAACCAGCCAGCTAGTTGACTTACAACGTAAATATTACATTAAATGCGGTAGCTAGTTGTTTCCACATAAGTATGTTTAAATCATAGTGGCAAATAAACCACGAAATTGTCTAAATAACTTGAATGTTCCAACTTTGTTGGCCAGCGAGCTACCGAGGAGGCTGCAGTTGTTGAAGAAGTGTTCCGTCGACTAGATTATACGTCACACTAGAAACATCGCCTGAAAGACACATATCGCCATCTGCTGTCTGGAGGGAGGAAACGCAGTTGAGGAGGGAAAACTTTTTTCTTCTTCATTGAATTATAATATTATAAAGAAGTTTAGGGAAACGTTTTTTCTTCTCCATTAAATAAGAATATTGTAACAATACATCATGTAGATGTATATAATGAACAGACTAGGTTTATACTGCTCCTACATGTTTATGTATTATTATGTGTTATTTATTTCTCCTTTATTTAACCAGGTCGGCCAGTTGAGAACAAGTTCTCATTTACAACTGCAACCTGGCCAAGATAAAGCAAAGCAGTTCGACAAAAATAACAACACAGAGTTACACATGAACAAACATTCAGTCAATAACACAATAGAAGATAGAGAATATATTTTTATGTTTAGAAATATTGTGAAACACGATCATTCCACTATTAATGCAGATATTATGGACATTTTATTTAAAACATGTAATTAAACTATAATTGTAGCTCCTTTAATTTAGACCCAAAATGTATTTGCTATAATGTGTGCCATTGCCCGGCTATTAAAAGGGACAGGCGACTATTTGAGACTCAGCCTTGAATTTAAATTTTATGGAATGTTAACTTTGATTGTCTTCAATGAAAATGACCTTTCAAACATGGAATGCAATGTTGTATGAAACATTATTGTCAAGTGACTTGATGTCTACGGTGCCAAAGAGATTGATAGTTGGGAGTGTCCAGTGTGTTGATATAACGGTAATAATGTCAAACTCCCACTTTTAACAACCATCAGAATTTGTTAAAAAAAGTTATACCCGAGTAGCGCAGCGGTCGAAGGTCCTGCATCGAAGGGCTAGAGGCATCACTACAGACCCGGGTTTGATCCCGGGCTGTACCATAACCTGCTGTGATCGGGAGTCCCATAGGGCAACACACTATAGGCCAAGCGTTGCCCAGGTTAGGGGAGGGTTTGGCCGGGGAGGGTTTGGCCGGGGGGGGGGCTTTACTACTCTAGCGAATCCTTGTGGCGCCTGCAGGCTGACCTCGGTCGTCAGGTGAACAGTGTTTCCTCCGACATATTGGTGCATCTTCCGGGTTAAGCGGGTAGCTGTTAAGAAGCTGACCTCGGCCGTCAGGTGAACAGTGTTTCCTCCAACATATTGGTGCATCTTCCGGGTTAAGTGGGCGGCTGTTAAGAAGCGCAGTTTGGCTGGTCATGTTTCAGAGGACGCATGACTCGACCTTCGATATATATTATATTATTATTATATAATATATAGATATATTCAATATTTGTATTTTTTATTTTACCTTTATTTATACAGATTTTTCTCATTGAGATAACATCTCTTTTCCAAAAGAGACCTGGTCCAATAGCAGCAGGGGGAACAACGTTTCAGACAAAACAACTTACGTACACAACATTAAACAAAGCTATTAACACACATGCAGTACAACAATAACATTTTACGTTAAAAACACAAAAGTCTTGACTAAAAACAGCTGTCCTTAAAACAATTACACTTTTCTATACATCGATCAAGTGTTTAAGCTCCACCAACGAAACTAGATCATCAAATTTTTAAATGTTCAGGAGAGAATTCCAGGACCACGGAGCTGAGTAACAATTCGACCTGTTCTAATTTTTTGTTAAAAGCAAATGAGAAGGGGACCGTAGTTGATATTTATTTACCGACCTGACTAAAACAGAACAGAGATAAAATGGCATTTTACCCAAAATGGCCTTAAATATCAATGTATACCAGTGTTTAAGCCTACGCAAGGTCAATGACGACCAGCCAACAGCACTGTAGACATCACAATATCGAAATTGTGGAGAAAAAACGGGGGTAAAATTATTTTAAAAATGCCGAAATTGGTTGTTCCCCGCCATTTACAACAACATCACTGAGCACCATCACTGTCTTTCCTTCGTGGATCTCCTGCATGTTTACATATCTGGCATTACTCATCTCATATGTATATACTGTATTCTATTCTATTCTACTGTATCTTAGTCTATGTATTACTCATCTCATATGTATATACTGTATTCTATCCTATTCTACTGTATCTTAGTCTATGTATTACTCATCTCATATGTACAGTGGGGAGAACAAGTATTTGATACACTGCCGATTTTGCAGGTTTTCCTACTTACAAAGCATTTAGAGGTCTGTAATTTTTATCATAGGTACACTTCAACTGTGAGAGACGGAATCTAAAACAAAAATCCAGAAAATCACATTGTATGATTTTTAAGTAATTAATTAGCATTTTATTGCATGACATAAGTATTTGATACATCAGAAAATCAGAACTTAATATTTGGTACAGAAACCTTTGTTTGCAATTACAGAGATCATATGTTTCCTGTAGTTCTTGACCAGGTTTGCACACACTGCAGCAGGGATTTTGGCCCACTCCTCCATACAGACCTTCTCCAGATCCTTTGGGTTTCGGGGCTGTCGCTGGGCAATATGGACTTTCAGCTCCCTCCAAAGATTTTCTATTGGGTTCAGGTCTGGAGACTGGCTAGGCCACTCCAGGACCTTGAGATGCTTCTTAAGGAGCCACTCCTTAGTTGCCCTGGCTGTGTGTTTCGGGTCGTTGTCATGCTGGAAGACCCAGCCACGACCCATCTTCAATGCTCTTACTGAGGGAAGGAGGTTGTTGGCCAAGATCTCGCGATACATGGCCACATCCATCCTCCCCTCAATACGGTGCAGTCGTCCTGTCCCCTTTGCAGAAAAGAATCCCCAAAGAATGATGTTTCCACCTCCATGCTTCACGGTTGGGATGGTGTTCTTGGGGTTGTACTCATCCTTCTTCTTCCTCCAAACACGGCGAGTGGAGTTTAGACCAACAAGCTCTATTTTTGTCTGATCAGACCACATGACCTTCTCCCATTCCTCCTCTGGATCATCCAGATGGTCATTGGCAAACTTCAGACGGGCCTGGACATGCGCTGGCTTGAGCAGGGGGACCTTGCGTGCGCTGCAGGATTTTAATCCATGACGGCGTAGTGTGTTACTAATGAATTTCTTTGAGACTGTGGTTCCAGCTCTCTTCAGGTCATTGACCAGGTCCTGCCGTGTAGTTCTGGGCTCATCCCTCACCTTCCTCATGATCATTGATGCCCCACGAGGTGAGATCTTGCATGGAGCCCCAGACCGAGGGTGATTGACCGTCATCTTGAACTTCTTCCATTTTCTAATAATTGCGCCAACAGTTGTTGCCTTCTCACCAAGCTGCTTGCCTATTGTCCTGTAGCCCATCCCAGCCTTGTGCAGGTCTACAATTTTATCCCTGATGTCCTTACACAGCTCTCTGGTCTTGGCCATTGTGGAGAGGTTGGAGTCTGTTGGATTGAGTGTGTGGACAGGTGTCTTTTATACAGGTAACGAGTTCAAACTGGTGCAGTTAATACAGGTAATGAGTGGAGAACAGGAGGGCTTCTTAAAGAAAAACTAACAGGTCTGTGAGAGCCGGAATTCTTACTGGTTGGTAGGTGATCAAATACTTATGTCATGCAATAAAATGCAAATTAATTACTTAAAAATCATACAATGTGATTTTCTGGATTTTTGTTTTACATTCCGTCTCTCACAGTTGAAGTGTACCTATGATAAAAATTACAGACCTCTACATGCTTTGTAAGTAGGAAAACCTGCAAAATCGGCAGTGTATCAAATACTTGTTCTCCCCACTGTATATACTGTATTCTATCCTATTCTACTGTATCTTCATCTATGTATTACTCATCTCATATGTATATACTGTATTCTATCCTATTCTACTGTATCTTAGTCTATGTATTACTCATCTCATATGTATATACTGTATTCTATCCTATTCTACTGTATCTTAGTCTATGTATTACTCATCTCATATGTATATACTGTATTCTATCCTATTCACTGTATCTTAGTCTATGTATTACTCATCTCGTATGTATATACTGTATTCTATCCTATTCTACTGTATCTTAGTCTATGTATTACTCATCTCGTATGTATATACTGTATTCTATCCTATTCTACTGTATCTTAGTCTATGTATTACTCATCTCGCATGTATATACTGTATTCTATCCTATTCTACTGTATCTTAGTCAATGTATTACTCATCTCATATACTGTATTCTATCCTATTCTACTGTATCTTAGTCTATGTATTACTCATCTCATATGTATATACTGTATTCTATCCTATTCTACTGTATCTTAGTATCTGTCTTTCCCGCTCTGATATTGCGTGTCCATATATTTATATATATATATATATATATATATATGAGTCACTGGCTTACTGGTGCTCTTCCATGCCGTCCCTAGGAGGGGTGCGTCACTTGAGTGGGTTGAGTCACTGACGTGGTCTTCCTGTCTGGGTTGGCGCCTTGTCTCAGGATGGTAAGTTGGTGGTTGAAGATATCCCTCTAGTGGTGTGGGGACTGTGCTTTGGCAAAGTGGGTGGGATTATATCCTGCCTGTTTGGCCCTGTCTGGGGGTATCATCGGATGGGCCTCTAGTATTTATGCTGCAGTAGTTTGTGTCGGGGGGCTAGGGTCAGTTTGTTTTTCTGGACTATTTCTCCTGTCTTATCCGGTGTCCTGTGTGAATTTAAGTATGCTCTCTCTAATTCTCTCTTTCTTTCTCTCTCTCGGAGTACCTGAGCCCTAGGACCATGCCTCAGGACTGACTACCTGGCATGTTGACTCCTTGCTGTCCCCTGGCCGTGCTGCTGCTCCAGTTTCAACTGTTCTGCCTGCGGCTATGGAAACCTGACCTGTTCACCGGACGTACTACCTGTCCCAGACCTGCTGTTTTCAACTCTCTAGAGACAGCAGGAGCGGTAGAGATACTCAATGATCGGCTATGAAAAATAAACTGACATTTACTCCTGAGGTGCTGACCTGTTGCATCCTCGACAACTACTGTGATTATTATTATTTGTTCATGCTGGTCATTTATGAACATCTTGGTCATGTTCTGTTATAATCTCCACCCGAGACACAGCCAGAAGAGGACTGGCTACCCCTCATAGCCTGGTTTCTTCCTAGGTTTTGGACTTTCTAGGGAGTGTTTCCTAGCCACCGTGCTTCTACACCTGCATTGCTTGCTGTTCGGGGTTTTAGTCTGGGTTTCTGTACAGCACATATATTGATATATTCTTATTCCATTACTTAGATTTGTGTGTATTAGGTATTTGTTGTGAAATTGTTAGATATTACTGCACTGTTGGAGCTAGAAACACAAGCATTTAGTTAGATATTACTGCACTGTTGGAGCTAGGAACACCAGCATTTACTGTTGGAGCTAGGAACACAAGCATTTGGTTAGATATTACTGCACTGTTGGAGCTAGAAACACAAGCATTTAGCTACACCCGCAATAACATACATATGTGACAAATAACATTTAAATTATTATGAAGGTCACTTGTGTAAAATGTACTTTCCACACTCATCTTTTGACATTGCTTATGCATATTCGGTGGCCTGACTGCATCCAGACTTGGAGCTTGGAGTGATCAGATGACAGAAGTCACATTTAGGTGCCAGGTGTAACTGAGGCCATAGATGCTCCATATCCATTACTGTGTTTGAGTGTTTTATATAACACGACTAAATGTGTTTCTTTCTGTGTTGCAGGGGCAGTCAAGAAATGGAACGGCAAGGCCACAGAACATGACATAAGCAGAGCTGTGGAAGACCACCTCAAGCCCCTGGTAGAGCCGGGGGTGGTGTTTACCACTCCACCAGCAGAGCTGTGGGAGACCACCTCAAGCCCCTGGTAGAGCCGGGGGTGGTGTTTACCACTCCACCACCCCTTCAGCAGGCTTGAAAAGTGGGATTGAGACTGATTTTCATACCAAGATGGACCAAGAGTCTGTTGATTGGTCAGTCATTGGGTTAATTTGTTTGGCAATATGTTCAAATCAAGCTTAATTTATACAGCACATTTCAGACATGGATGCAACACAGAGGCTTCACAGGAAAAAAACAATGAAAATAAAGAGATATTTAGTACAAACTTAAGAGAAGAAAAAAACCCAGAAGAAAAACAACTGAAAGACTAATGAGCATTGTAAAGAAATGCCATTGATTAAAATATTAACAATGTGATGTTTTATCCAACCCAAAATATAACTTGTTTTTTAGGAGGGGCTCTGAAAGACAGTATGGAGGTGTCCACTGAAAATTGACTAGTAACAACAACTGGGACATAAAAGACACCAACCATGAGACCCACTAAATCTGCCCAAGAAGAGGAAAACAAAAGAAAAACCCACACTTAAACTTAAAGACAGGAAGCAAACCAAAAAGGTGGCGCAACTAAAGGTGTTGACACTCCACATCTATCAAGACAACTGGAGCACTGGGCCAGACACTCTTAAATAGAACCTGGACCAGCTCAGGTGAAACACCTTCCCATTAACGAGATGGACAAGCCAGCACAGGTGTAACACATACTGACTAACGAGGTGACACCAATCAGTGCGTCCAGCGTGCTATAGTAACACTTTCCAACAAATAGATCCTATATTTTTTCCCTAAAACTCACAAGCTTCTAGAACTCTCTTCTTCCTAAAACTCACTAAGTTCTAGAACTCTCGTCCCCTTGGAACAAAATAAATTGTGATCCATGGCAACGCACTGGCTAAACGCAAAACTTGTTGACTGCCCACCCTTGAGACAATCAGCAACCAACACCTGCAATATCCGTAATAACTTTCCACCTTACTGCGGAGCTTCTCTCTCTTTTCAGGGTTCACTCGATAGGCATGTTGTTGCATCGGGCCCAGTCCCCAATGTCAAGCATTTGGGTTAGCACATCTGAGAATGAATCCTGATATTCTATAAGAAGGGTAACAACGTCAATATAATTGTACCCAAAAATGGTCAGCTGGTTGCATAAATAATTATGATTACTAAATGTTACATAATTGTAAATATGAAATATCAAAACCAAATGTACACCCCTTTGTTAATATGTATTGGCAATAATTAACTTAAGGGTGAGGCATGGAATAATACAACATGTATATTTTGTCAGGCTGGATGTTTGAAATATGAGGTGATTTGAGTGATGCTTCTTCAGTAGTGGAATAAAGACAATTAGCATTTGAATGTTGTCAATAAATACTGAAGGGATGTTGAAAATTGATTATAGACCAATTTATTATACTGTTTTCATGTGTGTAACACAAACATGATAGTAAAAAGCTTTAGAGAACCTTACATACCATTTTGGGGAAAAAATGTACTGAATCAGATGGCTCATTCATCACAAAGCCCACTACTTTTATGATTTTTTCATTGGCAAGATTATTCAACAAACGCTGACACTACACATCCAAGTATATCTGATCAAATTATGAAAGACAAGCATTGTAATTTAGAATTTCGTAAAGTCAGTGTGGAAGAGCTGAAAAAATGATTGTTGTCTATCAACAATGACAAGCCACCGGGGTCTGACAATCTAGATGGAAAATTACTGAGGATAATAGCGGACTATATTAGCACTCCTATTTTCAGTATCTTTAATTTAAGTCTACTAGAGAGCATGTGCCCTCAGGCTTGGAGGGAAGCTAAAGTCATTCGACATGTGCTATGCTCTGCATAGTTAGCTCCAGGTAAAATGTTGCACTTATTCAGCCATTCTGTGACCAAAAACAAGCTACATATGGACAGTACCAAAATAAACTGACTCTGGAAATGACAAAGCGCCTCGTAACCTTGCTGGAAATGGGACAAACGGACCCCTTCTGTGGTAGTAGACTGGGACGATTTGTAATCAAATCTAATTCCCAGGAACGGGGTTCAAATGAACCACAGAGACTGTGTGGGATAAAAACATGGCCGTGTCCAACCCTGCTTGTTCCCTCGACTCCACTACCAACCACCAATCTCCAACAGGGTCCTTAACCTGTATCACTAGACACCTCATAGTGAGCTACAGGTAGGAATCAGCAATTAATCCCAATAATGAGCCACCTATGGGAGGGGTAACCCTTTGTGGACAAATCTCTCAACGTATTACTGCTACCCTGGGGAGATTGATACACCCCTTGCACATCGGCTCCAACCCTCGTCGGATGTGGCAGGGCTTGCCACAGACTACAAAGGGAAGCACAGCCGATAGCTGCCCAGTGACACGAGCCTACCAGACGAGCTAAATTACTTCTATGCTCGCATTGAGGAAAGTAACACTGAAACATGCATGACAGCATCAGCTGTTCCGGACGACTTTGTAATCACGCTTGCCGCAGCCGATGTGAGTAAGACCTTTAAACAGGTTATCATTCACAAGGCCACAGGGCCAGACGGATTACCAGGACGTGTACTCCAAGCATGCGCTGACCAACTGGCAAGGGTCTTCACTGACATTTTCATCCCCTGTCTGAGTCTAATAGCAAGATGTTTCAAGCAGACCACCATAGTCCCTGTGCCCAAGAACACTGAGGTAACCTGCCTAAATGACTACCGACCCGTAGCACTCACGTCTGTAGCCATGAAGTGCTTTGAAAGGCTGGTAGTGGCTCACATCAACACCATTATCCCAGAAACCCTAGACCCACTCCAATTTGCATACTGCCCCAACAGATCCACAGATGATGCAGTCTCTATTGCACTCCACACTGCACTTTCCCACCTGGACAAAAGGAACACCCATGTGAGAATGCTATTCATCGACTACAGCTCAGCGTTCAACACCATAGTGCCCTCAAAGCTCATCACTAAGCTAAGGACCCTGGGACTAAACACTGAGCACGCCCCCATTCTCATCGAAGGGGTTGTAGCGGAGCAGGTTGAGAGCTTCAAGTTCCCTGGTATCCACATCCTTGGTGTCCACATTATTTGAAGCAACAGATGTGCTGGAATGTGAACAATATAGATGGAATGACAACAATATAGATGCTACTTTGAAAACACAAACTCTCACATCTTTCACAGCACAGAGCGAGGGAGTCCAGGGATGACTGGAGGAGCAATGGAGGAAGCATTGTGGAATTCTCTTGGCGTGAATACAGTTGGTGAGACTGAGTGGACGATGGTGAAGAACAGTGGAGTGAAAAGGGCTAAAGTTGGTAATGAACAGCAGTTTAGGGTCGGAGTGGGAATCATCAGCAAGGATGTTTTTGTGGGTGACCTGTTAAATGGTCTCAAAGATGGTGAAGGATGAATTGGGTAAAGTGGAATCGGTTCGAGTGACCAGGAGCGGTATGATACTGATTGTGTGTCAACAGCGCAAAAGGAGAAAGCTTTGTGTGGTATAGGTTAACCTTTCTGGGATGCATGGAGGAATGGGCCAAAATACCAGCAACAGTGTGTGAAAACCTTGTGAAGACTTAGAGAAAACGTTTGACCTCTGTCATTGCCAACAAAGGGTATATAACAAAGTATTGAGATAAACTTTTGTTATTGACCAAATATTTATTTTCCACCCAAATTTGCAAATAAATTCATAAAAAATCCTACAATGTGATTTTCTGGATTTTTTTTCTCATTTTGTCTGTCATAGTTGAAGTGTACCTATGATGAAAATTACAAGCCTCTCTCATCTTTTTAAGTGGGAGAACTTGCTGACTAAATACTTTTTTGCTCCACTGTATGTGTATAAGAACAGAGCCAGTGCTTATGGAAGTTGATCCTTTCCGCGGACTGACACGGCTTCCGATATTTTGTATTAAAAGCCTTTATTGAATTCACAAGTTCTTGTAAGTGTTATATTTGTAAAACGATTTTCCACGACAGAACATACTGCTGTAAAGATATGCTATGCGTTTTGTAAGGATAGTGTAGCTAACATAACGTGTAACGTAACTTATTTGAAAAGTAATTACTTTATTGCATTGCTCAACATTTGTCAGAATTATTTAAAGCAGTTCATTTGTATTCGCTCTCTCGTTGGACTTCGGCTGCATATTTTCCCCCATTTTCTTCAAATCTGAAAATGTTGAAGCCACAACCATTTCCTGAAGAATTGCATTATGGGCCCTAAAGTACTGCGTGTATACTTCGTATTTCGGCAAATTTAGTACGACATCCGGGAACTTTTGGCATACTAACTACATCATACTATGACCAATAAGCAGACTATATACTCTGATAACATCACAAATAGTGCAGTTAGTATGAGTATTCTAACACAGCTCAGGACTCTGGGCAGCCATTTTGTTTGTTTAAAAACTAGGTTGCCCCTTTACAAAAGCCACACAACAATCAACCAATCTGCAGTTCAACCAATAACAAAGCTGTAATTCCACCACTGTTTTGGTAATAAGATGATGGATGGGGCTGGAGAAATGTAACTGGTCTCTAATTCATAGACAGACCGATGGATACAAGGACTGACCATCCATGATATCAACATTATAGTTTTAACCATGTTGAGGCTATACAGTGTTGATTTACATTGTTTCTAAACATTGGAGTAAAAAAAGCTTATTTGGGGGTCTGATGGGGTAAAAACAGTTGAAATAAGCTCATGAGGCATGTGTTATATTCTTCAAGAATCAATGGCTATAAATAAATAATTTAAAGTCAAAATATGGATGTAGCAATTGCACATTTCCCCTTTAACACCAAACATCAGTTCAACAACAGCAGAGTTTGTGCTTCTGTATTTAAGACAGTACTTACGAGTGTTAATCAGGGAACGGTTTCTCAAAACCATCTTATGGCTAAATTCATCGTTAGAACCATCGGACACCTTAAGATGCGTTTGGGAAACCGGGCCCAGATATCCAGGTCCCTCCTCTTCTTCCTCCTCCTTTTTCAATGTAACAGTCATCTCTTCCTCCTCCTCTTTCACTCCATAAACTTCATCCTCCTCTCCTTTTACTGTAACATCCTCCTCCTCTTTCACTCTGAACGCTTCCTCCTCTTCTTTCACAGTAACGGCCTCACTCTCTACTTCTTGTTTTACTGTGATATTCTCCTCTTTCACTCTGAACGCGTCTTCCTCTTCTTTCACAGTAACGGCCTCATTCTCTACTTCTTGTTTTACTGTGATATCCTTATCTCCTTTAGCAGGAGAGTAGCTTAGTGACCGCATGGCCGGGGATGTTAGCTAGGCTAATGCTAACTTAACCAGCCCGCTAGCTGACTAATAACAACACCGTAAATATGAAATTAAATCGGATAACTAACTAGTCGATAGAAGTGGGTTTAAAACACAGTGGCTAATATACACTAAAGCGTCTAAAGAGCTTTATTGGTTCGGCTATTTTGTCTAGCAAGCTACCGAGGTGGCTGACTGACTGTTGTTGCTGCTGCTAAAAGAAGCGTTCCGTCCACTACATTTTACGTCACACCAGCAGCATAACCTTAAATTCCTAGACCGCCATCTGCTGACTGGAATGGGTAACGCAGTTGAGTAAAATGTATATTTTATCTTCAGACAACAAGTTAAAGTGTAGGGAGCATTAGTTTTTACTCACCAGTGTAACAATACAGTGTGGTCAAAGACTTAGTAAGCTAGTTGTAGTCACGATATGGTTACCTATAAGTACAAACAGTTATGTTTTTGCGTTATTACATATTTTTTAAAACTTATTTCGGGAAATCTTCTAAACTACCCACAATGCACTATTTCCCAAGGTCATATGGATGATCTACTCTGTGCTACTGAGTTTGTATGCCAGTGTAACGGTGTAATGAAGCTACATGTTTTAAATATATTTAATCTTTATTTAACTAGGCAAGTCAGTTAAGAACATATTCTTATTTACATTGACGGCCTACCCCGGCCAAACCCTAACCCAGACAATGCTGAGCTAATTGTGCGCTGCCCAATGGGACTCCCAATCATGGCCTGTTATGATACAGCCTGGATTTGAACCAGGGTCTGTAGTGACGCCTCTAGCACTGAGATGCCATACCTTAGACCGCTGCGCTGCTCGTGTGTTTACATTACACTCGGTGTAATACACTCAGTGATAAAAGTATTGGATTCTGGGTAATCCACAGCAGGTTTTTGGAGAATTTGAAAATTGAGTGGTCCTGGGATAGAAATGTATAAAGTTGACATTACATCATAAAATCCACGTTTTAAATCATACATTAGCAATTTATGTTTTAGGAACTACTGTTGTTGGTTTGGTGTCAAGTAAGCCTCTCTTTATATGTTATTTGCCAAATCTCAGTTTTCCATGTGGGTTTTATGCTAAAGTTCCCTCTTTCAAGTTGGTATCTAACTGGAAAATGCATCTTCTTTAGGAGTGCTATTTTTACCCTATCGACTACTGATCATTCATCCACACTGTGTGTCTCATCAATGCAGGTCATTTATGACAAATGTATAAAGTATATGTTTTATAAACTCATGAACACCAGACAGTTTATCAGCCCGGTTTTGTTAGTTTAGGTGTATTATACTTCGTCGCCACCAGAGGGGGACATTTAGTCATTTTCCAGGTTAATTTGATATATTTTGATAGTAAAATGGATGACAGTTTATTCTGATGTAGTGAATATGAGACACATGGAAACAATTGAATCATTTATTATAGTAAATTATGAATTAGTAGGAATGGTTAAATCCACTATACGATCACAATGACTTTGATAGACACTTCAATAGTTTTATTAGTATATTATAGGGCAGATTAATGTAGAATTGCTGTGGGAGTGCTATTTATATCCCGTCACTACTGATCATTCATCCATACTGTGTGTGTCCCATCATTGCAGCTTTGGAAATAAATGAACTATCCATCCATTGCTCCTTCCTGTGTTGACTCAGTGACTTGAGAGACCAGGAAGGTCACACTAGCTCGATAGGTTGATATCTAGCTCAAGCTTCACCTCATGCTTTTCATGAACTGTGTGGTTGTGTTATCTAGTGGGAACCTGTTAGCACGGTGGGCTCTGGTGACTTCTTGCCGTGGGCTCAAGACGACAGAGGAAATCAACCTACTTGCTCCTTTTTGTTTTGTCAACTTTTCGATGGGGATGTTATGTTTGATACCGGAGGTACGAGGCCTTGAAAGCATTAAACTTTAAAGCAGTGTGCTGATGCCTGTATCACTTTATCAGCAGCACGTCATCAATGACGTCTGAAGATTCATTTCGTCGATCAACCACCTGATTGGTTTGGTATTGGGCTTGTTCGACACTGCTGGCGACTGCCAACTGACTGATCTACAAATTACCTTACATCATAAATAACTACTCATTACTATTGAAGCAGTGTGTCACTTTATCAGCATTGATCAATGACTTCTGAAGGTTAATTTTCTCCCATCATTCTGTTTGTCTCTGATCTTTTGATCTGCAAACACGTTTAGGTTTTGTTAGTTTGGTTCTAAATGGTCTCGGTGCTGGTTGGCTACGCTGGTTAGGCTAATAGCTAGTTGGCTAAATAGCTAACGTTAGCTGGTTGGCTACGCTGGTTAGGCTAATAGCTAGTTGGCTAAATAGCTAACGTTAGCTGGTTGGCTACGCTGGTTAGGCTAATAGCTAGTTGGCTAAATAGCTAACGTTAGCTGGTTGGCTACGCTGGTTAGGCTAATAGCTAGTTGGCTAAATAGCTAACGTTAGCTGTTGGCTACGCTGGTTAGGCTAATAGCTAGTTGGCTAAATAGCTAACGTTAGCTGGTTGGCTACGCTGGTTAGGCTAATAGCTAGTTGGCTAAATAGCTAACGTTAGCTGGTTGGCTACGCTGGTTAGGCTAATAGCTAGTTGGCTAAATAGCTAACGTTAGCTGGTTGGCTACGCTGGTTAGGCTAATAGCTAGTTGGCTAAATAGCTAACGTTAGCTGGCAGGCTAAGATAACTGCATATAGCTAACGTTAGCTGGCTGGCTAAGATAACTGCATATAGCTCATGTTAGCTGGCCGGCTAAGATAACTGCATATAGCTTATGTTAGCTGGCCGGCTAAGATAATTGCATATAGCTAATGTTAGCTGGCCGGCTAAGATAACTGCATTTAGCTAATGTTAGCTGGCTGGCTAAGATAACATTCTTTGATATTTGGTTAGATGGCGTTTTGTATTTTCAAAACGTTGGTTTACTTTAAATCACATCCTTGATCCTCCTCCTCACATGTTGTGCAAACGATTGGTTTAATTTGAAGTTCTACATTTTGTTAGGATTTATGTTTATGCACTATAGCCTGTTAGCATATTGTTTGAAGATTAATATTGTTTTGTTACACACACACAAACAATACAGATGTGTAAGGACTGACCAACACAGGCCATAAAAGCTGTGGTCAGTCTGGAGAGGGGAGGGGTGCATCACTCTAGGCCAACCAGGGGGGTTGAGAGACTGTTCAGTACCATATTAGGAATTGTTTGAGTGAAGAATCAAGGGGAGACACAAGACGGAGCTACTCTACCCAGCAACCAGATGTGGACAAAGAAAAGCGCTCAAGGTGCTTGGACATGGTGGTGATACAGTGAACCCGTATATACGAGAATTTCATTTACCGTTTATCGTTTGAGTTTAATTAAAATACTTAAAATATATTCGGTGACTCTGAATCACATTTTGTCCTGATGCCAGAAATCTCTTTACATTTGAAGTTATTTCTGTTGTAGTTTACATCATAGGGAATAGGCTGGTCCTCCATTTTACTTTACACCTGACTTTGGCATTCTTCTAAATTCTGATTGGTTTAATGTAATAACTCCAAAAATAGAACAGTGAGGTGTAACTTTGCATTGGGAAAAATATTTTATTTTATCTTTTTATAAACAATACAAAACATACAAACGACAACATCATACAAACATTAACTACATCACACCTTCCCAGGCCCACTAGAACACACCTCCATCTCCATTAACTACATCACACCTCCATCTCCATTAACTACATCACACCTGCCCAGACCCACTAGAACACACCCCCATCTCCATTAACTACATCACACCTCCATCTCCATTAACTACATCACACCTGCCCAGACCCACTACATCACACCTCCATCTCCATTAACTACATCACACCTGCCCAGACCCACTAGAACACACCCCCATCTCCATTAACTACATCACACCTGCCCAGATCCACTGGAACACACCTCCATCTCCATTAACTACATCACACCTGCCCAGACCCACTAGAACACACCCCCATCTCCATTAACTACATCACACCTGCCCAGATCCACTGGAACACACCTCCATCTCCATTAACTACATCACACCTGCCCAGACCCACTGGAACACAGCCAGCGCATTCATCAGCACCATTTTTTTTCTCTCCGTTGCCAACTCACTTTCAACTTTTAGATAATAAAGCATTTGACCTTTCTATTGAATTAACAACAGAGTATTGGTTGATTTCCAGGTTTAATTAAGTATAATATTTAAGATGATTTATGAGAAACGTATCGTCCAACTCTGGGGTATCTCACTGCACCCTCAAATGCCATGTTTTGAAATATACAGACAGACAGATTAAAAGTAATTTAACATTGTATAACTGTACTTCTGACAGCCAACTTTCTAAATCCGCCCATAACTTTATGACGTCATAACATTCCCAGAAGGATTATTGAGTCATTGTTAGTTTTACACTGAAGACATGACTCTGCCGTTGTGCTGTAGAATTTGTGAATTTTGTCTCTTGTATAATAAGGGACTATCATTTGTCCCAACATCACAGGCCACAGACTTTGATGCAGTTAAAGACTTCCAAAAGTGTTTCCGCAGTTTAAGATCAACTGAGTTTTTTAATGGGGTTTCTCCCTGTGCACCTGCCAATGTAAATCCTTTGAACGAGACAAGTTACCAGACAGGACATATTGCTAATGTTCTTCCCATTAATAACCTGAATGACAATTAACTTGTGGGCGGTGGTGGTGATGACGTCCTATTCGATAACGTCGTCCATCGGGATTCCCCAAAAAAGAAGACGCTCTGGATTGATCACTGGAGTCAGATGTGAAGGAGGAGGTTGATCATCAGGAGTCAGATGTGAAGGAGGAGGTTGATCATCAGGAGTCAGATGTGAAGGAGGAGGTTGATCATCAGGAGTCAGATGTGAAGGAGGAGGTTGATGATCAGGAGTCAGATGTGAAGGAGGAGGTTGATGATCAGGAGTCAGATGTGAAGGAGGAGGTTGATCATCAGGAGTCAGATGTGAAGGAGGAGGTTGATCATCAGGAGTCAGATGTGAAGGAGGAGGTTGATCATCAGGAGTCAGATGTGAAGGAGGAGGTTGATCATCAGGATTCAGATGTGAAGGAGGAGGTTGATCATCAGGAGTCAGATGTGAAGGAGGAGGTTGATCATCAGGAGTCAGATGTGAAGGAGGAGGTTGATCATCAGTGAACCTCTAGGATTGTGGCTGGGCTGGCGTTTACACTTCCAGCTTGGTCATATATTTTGATTCACTGAATGTTGATACTGTGAAACTATGTTATATATTTGTACCTCCTGTTTCATGAAGTGATGTCACAAAGTATTGCCCCTATATACACAGTGCATTCGGAAGTTTTCAGACCCCTTCACTTTTTCTACATTTTTTTACATTACAGCCTTATTCTAAAATTGATTAAATCTTTTTTTCCCCTCATCAATCTACACACAATACCCAATAATGACATCACAATACCCCATAAGACATCACATTACCCAATAATGACATCACAATACCCCAAAATGACATCACATTACCCAATAATGACATCACAATACCCCATAATGACATCACATTACCCAATAATGACATCGCAATACCCCATAATGACATCACATTACCCAATAATGACATCACAATACCCCAAAATGACATCACATTACCCAATAATGACATCGCAATACCCCATAATGACATCGCAATACCCCATAATGACATCACATTACCCAATAATGACATCACAATACCCCATAATGACATCACAATACCCCATAATGACAAAGCAAAAACAGGTTTTTATAAATGATAAATGAAAAAATGTTATTTTCTTTCAAAAACATTTCTAAGTGACCCTAAACTTTTGAACGGTAGAGTACATCTACATGATGTATTGTTACACCATGTAGTAGCAGTATAGACCTAGTCTGTTCATTATATACATCTACATGATGTATTGTTACACCATGTAGGAGCAGTATGGACCTAGTCTGTTCATTATATACATCTACATGATGTATTGTTACACCATGTAGGAGCAGTATAGACCTAGTCTGTTCATTATATACATCTACATTATGTATTGTTACACCAAGTAGGAGCAGTATAGACCTAGTCTGTTCATTATATACATCTATATGATGTATTGTTACACCATGTAGGAGCAGTATAGACCTAGTCTGTTCATTATGTACATCTATATGATGTATTGTTACCCCATGTAGGAGCAGTATAGACCTAGTCTGTTCATTATATACATCTACATGATGTATTGTTACACCATGTAGGAGCAGTATAGACCTACAGTAGCTAGCTGCTAATTTAGATGTAGTATAACTTAATGAAACTGCCTTAAATATGCTGTGGTAAAAAAAAAATATTCGCACTAATCAATCAACACATTCCTGTCTTTGTATGTCTCAATATAATGGTATTATTTAATTAAATCCATTTAAAATAATCTTTGTCTGAAAATAAAATATGATCCTCAACTGCGTTTCCCCTCCAGTCAGCAGACGGCGATGTGCGTCTTTCAGGCGACGCTGCCAGCGTGACGTATAATCTAGTGGACGGTTCTTCATAAACAGCTCGTCAACCACCTCGGTAGCTTGCGAGCCAACATAGCCGAAAGATTCAAGCTATTTATACGCTTTCGGTGTATATTAGCTACTGTGTTTTCGACACACTTAGGTCGTATCTACTTGTTAACCTATTTAATTTAATATTACGTTATTTTGTATTAGTCAGCTATAGTAGCTGGCTGGTTAAGTTAGCACTAGCCTAGTCGCTAATGATAGCTAACTAGCTAACATCCCTGAACATGAGCTCACTAAACATCTCCCCTCTCGTTAAAGAAGAGGGGGTCTGCTGGACGGAGAAAGAAGCTCTGGAGCTGAACATTGTCGTTAAAGAGGAGAAGGAAGAAGAGGATGTCACAGTGAAACAAGAAGAGAAAGCCGTTTCAGTGAAAGAAGAGGAAGACGCGTTCAGAGTGAAAGAGGAGGAGGAGGATGTTACAGTAAAAGAAGAGGAGAAGGATGTGAAAGAGGAGGACGCAGTTATTGGTGTGAAAGAGGAGGAGGTTGGAGATCTGTTTATCACCAGTAAGTACCGTCTCTGCAGTCGTTGAACCAATATGCAGTAAAGGGGTTCTACACTTTAATGTTGTTCTGTAGGAATGGCTGAAGCTACACTGTAACGTGTAGAACATCAAGAGTGGACCATCAACAAAACGTTAACAATTGATCAAATGCATCCAATGACAATGCCTGAAATACTGTAGTCCTCAATATCTCCTATTAGATTAGCCCAATATGTAGTCTTAAAGGGGCAATCAGCAGTTGTTACATCCATTTTGGGACTTATACATTAATGACAGGTACCCATTGTTTTTTTGAAGAATTCACTTATAAATGCCTCATGAGCTTAGTTCAACTGTTGTACCCCATCAGAACCCAAAATAGGAGCTTTTTTTACTCCAATGTTTATCAGTAAATGTAAACAAACACTGTATATCCTGAAACCATGATTAATCGATTTATTTGAGTCTCAAGCATTTCTAAAACATTTTAACATTTTCATTTAATTATTTAAAAAAAATCTAATTTAGTAACGTAACAAAATGTGTAAAAAGGGAAATGGTCTGAACTTAATGAATGCACTAGGGCCCTTTCGATTGGTAGAAATGTTATAACGTGTATTTTTCCATATATAGACACACCCCATGTGTTTTAATTAAATCAACTATATGTTCTGAACTGGTCTGATGCTTTAAGCACGCTGTTTGATTAAATAATTAAGACACACAAATGACTCGGGAGCCAGAGATCAAGACAGCCTAACCATCAGAAAAAAACTCTTCCTCCTCCTGCTGCTGCTGGCCTTCGTCAATTTTGATGTTATGCTCCTATAGTTTCTGGTAATAAGCTACACCAGCAGTCGGCGACCTTTTCCATTCCATCCATCCTTTGGGTTCCTTTTGGCAAACTCCAAGCAGGCTGTCATGTGTATTTTACTGAGGAGTGGCTTCCGTCTGGCCACTCTACCATAAAGGCCTGATTGTTGGAGTGCTGCAGAGATGGTTGTCCTTCTGAAAAGTTTTCCCATCTCCACAGAGGAACTTTGGAGCTCTGTCAGAGTGACCATCAGGTTTTTGTTCACCTCCCTGACCAAGGCCCTTCGCCCCAAATCGCCCAGTTTGGCCAGGTGACTAGGAAGAGTATTACATTTAAAAATGATGGAGGCCACTGTGTTCTTGGGGACCTTCAATGCTGCAGAATTGTTTTGGGACCCTTCCCCAGATCTGTGCCTCGACATAATCCTGTCTTGGAGCTCTACGGACAATTCCTTCGACCTCATTGCTTGTTTTTTTCTCTGACATGCACTGTCAACTGTGGGACCTTATATAGACAGGTGTGCCTTCCAAATCATATCCAATCAATTGAATTTACCACAGGTGGACTCTGAACAAGTTGTAGATACATCTCAAGGATGATTAATGGAAACAAGATGCACCTGAAAGCAATTTTGAGTCTTATAGCAAAGGGTCTGAATACTTATGAAAATAAGGTATTTCTGTTTTTTACCTGTTTTCACTTTGTCATTATGAGCTATTGATGACACCCCTCTGAAACAAGATAGCCTAACCATCAGAAAAACCTATTCTTTAGCCTACTCCTCCCGCTGCTGCTGGCCTTCGTAAATTCTGATGTTATGCTCCTATAGTTTCTGGTAATAGGCTACACCAGCAGTCATTATGCTCCTATAGTTTCTGATAATAGGCTACACCAGCAGTCGTTATGCTCCTATAGTTTCTGGTAATAGACTACACCAGCAGTCGTTATGCTCCTATAGTTTCTGGTAATAGGCTACACCAGCAGTCGTTATGCTCCTATAGTTTCTGGTAATAGATTACACCAGCAGTCGTTATGCTCCTATAGTTTCTGGTAATAGGCTACACCAGCAGTCGTTATGCTCCTATAGTTTCTGGTCATAGACTACCCCAGCAGTCGTTATGCTCCTATAGTTTCTGGTAATAGTCTACACCAGCAGTCGTTATGCTCCTATAGTTTCTGGTAGTAGGCTACACCAGCAGTCGTTATGCTCCTATAGTTTCTGGTAATAGGCTACACCAGCAGTCGTTATGCTCCTATAGTTTCTGGTAATAGTCTACACCAGCAGTCGTTATGCTCCTATAGTTTCTGGTAGTAGGCTACACCAGCAGTCGTTATGCTCCTATAGTTTCTGGTAATAGATTACACCAGCAGTCGTTATGCTCCTATAGTTTCTGGTAATAGGCTACACCAGCAGTCGTTATGCTCCTATAGTTTCTGGTAATAGGCTACACCAGCAGTCGTTATGCTCCTATAGTTTCTGGTAATAGGCTACACCAGCAGTCGTTATGCTCCTATAGTTTCTGGTAATAGGCTACACCAGCAGTCGTTATGCTCCTATAGTTTCTGGTAATAGGCTACACCAGCAGTCGTTATGCTCCTGTAGTTTCTGGTAATAGGCTACACCAGCAGTCGTTATGCTCCTATAGTTTCTGGTAATGGGCTACACCAGCAGTCGTTATGCTCCTATAGTTTCTGGTAATAGGCTACACCAGCAGTCGTTATGCTCCTATAGTTTCTGGTAATAGGCTACATCAGCAGTCGTTATGCTCCTATAGTTTCTGGTAATAGGCTACACCAGCAGTCGTTATGCTCCTATAGTTTCTGGTAATAGGCTACAACAGCAGTCGGCAACCTTTTCCATTTGGTGCCAATTTCTCTGACCATTTCTACTGATCTGGTGCCAGTTAGGATTTTCATATTCCCATTTTACTGGAACAGTTTCATTTAATTTATAATAGTAATAATAATTATAATAGTCTTTATCTCAACATCATTATCTGTGATTAATCTACATTCTATCTAAATGAAAATTATAAAAATCTAAAAGTAACTTTTATTGCCGTTGCCAACTATGTAAAAATAGCCTACATGAAACCAACAAACAAAAACATTTGCAGCCTGCAGGTAGAAAATATCCCGATTTAAAAATAAAATTAAAAATAAAAAAAATATTACATTTTTTTAAAAATTTAAATTTAAAAAAATATCCTATAAATCACATTGGCTGCACATGGCCTGTCAACAACGAACTTGAAACATTCTATCAACTATCAACTGGGTCTTCTGAAACTTGCAACATTGTATAAAATATTCTGGGCCCTCAGTTTCCCGCGCCAGTGAGTTCTGGACAGACACATCTGCCGTCTATTTGTGCAAAGGATAAGAAGTAATCAGGTATTTTATAACATTTCCACTGGATCAGAGCATTACATTTTTCCCTTTAATGCTGAGTGGTTATCGAAAGGGCGAGAGCTGGAAATAATTTACAAATACTTTGAGCAACTATTGTCATTTGTAGTGGATTCTAATAAGACTTTGTTTACCTGCTGTTTGAGGTGAAGAAAAAATTAGTTGGAGAAGCTGAATATTTTTTTTTTTTTGAGAATCTCCACAACTCATTAGTGGTGGTGCGTTAAGACAATCAGAAATACAATCAGACATCCCCAAATAGGCACATTTATAGGCCTACATTTGTGCTCAGTCCAGGTTGACTAGTCCTACTTCTATATGTGTAATCAGGTGTGCGTCCTTACTCAACACTGACAGGAGTGTTTCAAACAAAAGACAATGAATAAATTTGACAAAAATTGACAAAACTGACGCATCTTGCGGGGTCAGGTCTGGGTGATCTGCCATGGGCTGTTTCATTTAGTATTCGTTTGGGTCGGTTGGGGAATGATTGTATTTCCCCATAGTATGTTCTACCGAAGTTGACCGACTGAAAGGGAGTGTAACTTTGATTATAATTACACTTCCCTGAAGGAGGGAAACGAGGTATAACACCTGTTTGGCCACACGCCTTCCTGGGTCGGTGAAGAGCGGTATTAAATTGAAGGATTAAATCCAAACCTCACGCTCATCACCTGTGGAAGGCTGGGCTTCCAGCGAGGCGTGAATTTGTGATAGTATGTTGTACCTAGTTTCCCTCCTTCAGGGAACAGTAGTTATAGTCATAACGTTACGCTTGTCATATGTTGAACTTCAACTTAAATACGGGATCTTGCTGTCGGACAGTTTTTTTGTATTCTGAAATGCACTCGAACTACGTCACATTTAGTGTCTCTTTATGTTACGCTAGGAAAACAAGTTTTCATGGGCACAGAAACACTAAATAATTTCAGAGTTTGCTAAATCCAATGGTTTTTAACAGAGTCATCTTGTAATCCAAGACGGCAACCCGCCTCACCCATTATGATACGGATCTGCAATTTTTTTTAGACCTTATAGCTAGAACCTCCATCAGCAGCTAGCCATCAGAAGCTAATTAGCTACTAGCTATTTAGTCATTGTTAGCCACTGCTAGCGGCTTTTACCTTTTTAACTCAGACACCAGCCGCTTTTAGCCTGGATAATACCTGCCAGTCTGCACAGCGCGATATCAACCCTGAGCATATCGGACTGTTTTTCTCCACTACATCACCGTATTCCTGCCGTAAGCTCTGGACCATTACACCGGATAATCGCAGCTAGCTAGCTGCCACCGAGTGGCCCAGCCCCGAAGCTAGCCTTGAGCCAGGCCCATCTCCCGGCCTGCTCAGTGGACCCTATGATCACTCAGCTACACAGCTGATGTCTCCCAGACTCTTCACTAAGACGACTAGAAGCCACTACATCACCGGATTCCTGCCGTAAGCTCTGGACCTTTGCACCGGACGCACTGGAGTGGCTATAGTGGCTAATTCCCTTGTCCCGACGCTAGCACCAGTTAGCCTCGAGCCAGGCGCATCTCCCGGCTAGCATAGTAATGACTACCTAACGGCTTCCCTAGTTCATATATTGCTGTTCACTGGACCCTATGATCACTTGGCTACATAGCTGATGCCTGCTGGACTGTTCATTAATCACGGTTCTCCATTTTGTTTATTTTGTTCAGCCACGCTCAAGGTACTAAACGATATCATAACCGCCATTGATAAAAGACAATACTGTGTCGCTGTCTTCATCAACCTGGCCAAGGATTTCGACTCTGTCAATCACCGTATTCTTATCGGCAGACTCAACAGCCTTGGTTTCACAAATGACTGACTCGCCTGGTTCACCAACTACTTCTTAGACAGAGTTCAGTGTGTCAAATCGGAGGGCCTGTTGTATGGACTTCTGGCAGTCTCTATGGGGGTACCACAGGGTTCAATTCTCGGGCCAACTCTTTTCTCTGTATATATCAACGATGTTGCTCTTGCTGCGGGGTATTCCTTGATCCACCTTTATGCAGACGACACCATTCTGTATACATCTGGCCCTTCTTTGGACACTTTGGACACTTAACTTCTTGGTGACAGGAGGGCAGTATTGAGTAGCTTGGATGAATAAGGTGCCCAGAGTAAACTGCCTGCTACTCTGTCCCAGATGCTAATATATGCATATTATTACTAGTATTTGATAGAAAACACTCTGAAGTTTCTAAAACTGTTTGAATGATGTCTGTGAGTATAACAGAACTCATATGGCAGGCGAAAACCTGAGACAACACCAACCAGGAAGTGGGAAATCTGAGATTTGTAGTTTTTTAAAGCTTGGCTTACCGAATACACATTGAGATATGGATAAAGTTGCACCTCCTACGGCTTCCACTAGATGTCAACCGTCTTTAGAAACTTGAATGAGGCTTCTACTATAAAGGAGGGGCTCATGAGACCTCTTTGAGTCAGTGGTCTGGCAGAGTGCCTTGGTCTCATGACGCGCGCTCCCGACAGAGTTACCTCTAGTTCCAGTGCTTTTCTTCAGACAAAGGAATTCTCCGGTTGGAACATTATTGATGTTTTATGTTAAAAACATCCTAAAGATTGATTCCATACATCGTTTGACATGTTTCTAAAGGACTGTAACGGAACTTCTCGAGTTTTTGTCTGGACGAAGTGCCTGCGCCTCATGAAGATGGATTACTGGGCTGAACACGCTAACAACAAGTGGCTATTTGGACATATGAGTGTTTTCTATCCAATACTAATAATAATATGCATATATTAGCATCTGGGACAGAGTAGGAGGCAGTTCACTCTGGGCACGCTATTCATCCAAAAGTGAAAATGCTGCCCCCTATCCCATAAAGGTTAACAAACCTCCAAATGAGCTTCAATGCCATACAACACTCCTTCCGTGGCCTCCAACTGCTCTTAAACGCTAGTAAAACTAAATGTATGCCCTTCAACCGATCGCTGCCCGTACCCGCCCGTCCAGCATGACTACTCTGGACGGTTCTGACTTTAGAATTCCAGACTCACATTAAGCATCTCCAATCCAAAATTAAATCTAGAATCGGCTTCCAATTTCGCAACAAAGCCTCCTTCACTCACGCTGCCGAACATACCCTCGTAAAACTGACTATCCTACCGATCCTTGACTTAAGTGATGTCATTTTCAAAATAGCCTCCAACACTCTACACAGCAAACTGGATGCAGTCTATCACAGTGCCATCCGTTTTGTCACCATATCCCTATATACCACTGCTCTCGTCGGCTGGCCCTCGCTACATATTCGTCTCCAAACCCACTGGCTCCAGGTCATCTATAAGTCTTTGCTAGGTAAAGCTCCGCCTTAACTCAGCTCACTGGTCACCATAGCAACACCCACCCGTAGCACGTGCTCCAGGAAGTATATCTCACTGGTCATCCCCAAAGCCAACACCTATTTTGGCCGCCTTTCCTTCCAGTTCTCTGCTGCCAATGACTGGAACGAATTGCAAAAATCACTGAAGCTGGAGACTCTCCCTCACTAACTTTAAGCATCAGCTATCTGAGCAGCTTACCGATCGCTGCAGCTGTACATAGCCCATCCAATTGCCTACCTCATCCCCATGTTTTTTAAACTTTTTTTGCTCTTTTGCACACCAGTATTTATACTTGCACATCATCATCTGCACATCTATCACTCCAGTGTTAATTTGTAATTACTTCGCTACTATGGCCTATTTATTGCCTTACCTCCTTACTCCATTTGCACACACTGTATATAGACTTTCTATTGTGTTATTGACTGTACGTTTGTTTATCCTAAGTGTATGTAACTGTTGTTTTTTTGTCGCACTGCTTTGCTTTATCTTGGCCAGGTCGCAGTTGTAAATGAGAACTTGTTCTCGACTGGCCTACCTGGTTAAATAAAGGTGAAATACAAAGAAATCTTAACTTTATTAGCAACACCCAAATGTATACTGTCATTAACGCGGTTCTTCAATAATTACACATAATTCTTAATACTGTAGCAAACATTTATATTAAGCAGGACATTAAAACGAGCCTTACAATTATAATCCAAAAGTAGTGTGAAGTGTACTCATAATCAACCTGGAAATAGAGGTTACTCCCCTGAGTTTTCCCCCATTCACATTCAGAATACATTGTGAAAAACTAAAAGCTTTGCTCACCATTTTTGCTCCAGGCAGATATACTACATCCATAACTTGTGGTTTCCTCATTAGCAGATATACTACATCCATTACTATCGGTTTCCTCATTAGCAGGGAGGTGTTTCTGCAATCAAATTGTGTGCGCATCGCCCTTGTGCCGCAATTTTATTAAACACAGAAAGGGGCCTATATTGGAGACCAAAAGTCGTCTGGCACACTGCTTAGAGTTTCAACAACATGAATAACTTATTTTGAGTCTACAATCATTGATGTTACTACTAAAATATGACTATTCTTGCTCATTTTAAGACAATTGTCAAATAATTTTAACATTCATTACAGACGTCAATTGTTGTACAACATCATGGCTACGCTGTTGGCATCACCTTTTACAGTGGATTTCCACTGTTGTGGGCCTTTAATCATCTGACTTTGTTGTTCACACAGGAGAGATACGGGACTATCGTGGATCCTCTGGGGCGCCTCAACAACCTCATGATGCTGACGAGGCAGAGAAGAGTCTCTCCAGATCAGAACGCCTCAATAAACACCTGCAGAGATCCACAGGGAAGAGAACTCACTGCTGCTCTGACTGTGGGAAGAGATTCACCTCATCAGGCATTAAAATTCATCAGAGAATCCACATAGTGGAGAAACCTTATAGCTGTGATCAATGTGGGAAGAGTTTTACTAAATCTGGCTCTCTGACAGTACACCAGAGAATACACACAGGAGATAAACCTTATAGCTGTGATCAATGTGGGAAGAGTTTTGTTACATCTAGCAATCTGACTATACACCAGAGAACACACACAGGAGAGAAACCTTATAGCTGTGATCAATGTGGGAAGAGTTTTGTTACATCTAGCTATCTGACTATACACCAGAGAACACACACAGGAGAGAAACCTTATAGCTGTGATCAATGTGGGAAGAGTTTTACTACTTCTGGCTATCTGACAGTGCACCAGAGAACACACACAGGAGAGAAACCTTATAGCTGTGATCAATGTGGGAAGAGTTTTTGTCAATCTAGTGATCTGACAGTGCACCAGAGAACACACACAGGAGAGAAACCGTATAGCTGTGATCAATGTGGGAAGAGTTTTACTACTTCTGGCTATCTGACAGTGCACCAGAGAACACACACAGGAGAGAAACCTTATAGCTGTGATCAATGTGGGAAGAGTTTTACTACTTCTGGCTATCTGACTTTACACCAGAGAACACACACAGGAGATGAACTTTATAGCTGTGATCAATGTGGGAAGAGTTTTGTTAAATCTGACCAGCTCACAGTACACCAGAGAATACACACAGGAGAAAAACCCTTTAGCTGTGGTCAATGTGGGAAGAGTTTTACTACATCTGGCTCTCTGACTGTACACCAGAGAACACACACAGGAGAGAAACCTTATAGCTGTGATCAATGTGGGAAGAGTTTTGGTCAATCTTGCCAGCTGACTGCACACCAGAGAACACACACAGGAGAGAAACTTTATAGCTGTGGTCAATGTGGGAAGAGTTTTGGTCAATCTAGCCAGCTGACATTACACCAGAGAACACACACAGGAGAGAAACCTTATAGCTGTGATCAATGTGGGAAGAGATACTCTGGTAAAAGATCTCTGATCAAACATCAGAAAATACATGAAGGAGTTTTTTCATGATATCAATGAAATAATTAAATAATGTCACAATGTAGATTATTTTAACATTGTAGTAGGAGTATTTTAATGAATGTCAATGTAGAACCCTAAATGTTTGCCCCCTGTTCAATTGATTTTAGCCTCAGGGAAAAAATCCAGGCTCTGAATTGAAAGAGTTATTATTTATGTGATTTAACAAAAAGTGACTAACAAAAAAGAGTTGTGTTACACTTACCATGTTGGTGACCCACTTGAATCACAATGTAGCTAGCTGTTTACCACGTTGGTGACCCACTGGAATCACAATGTAGCTAGCTGTTTACCACGTTGGTGACCCACTGGAATCACAATGTAGCTAGCTGTTTACCGCGTTGGTGACCCACTGGAATCACAATGTAGCTTGCTGTTTACCGCGTTGGTGACCCACTGGAATCACAATGTAGCTAGCTGTTTACCGCGTTGGTGACCCTCTGGAATCACAATGAAAGACTCCAAAATGTTTAGGTTTTCAATATATCCCAAACTGTTTCTGCATATTGGTTATTGATTTGGACATGTTAAAACTGTGTTTTGACATTGCACTATTCCCATTTAGCAAAACGTAATTGAAAATACGTTGAAAAGAAGACTATGCCCAACATCCAATATATGTTCCGTTGAAAGTGAAAGTTTATGTCTTTTCTGGTCGATTTTTTTCAATGACTTGAAAACAGCTTAATTTCAACGTACTTGCAGCCGATAATCAATTTTATTAACAATCTTACATCACTCCAGTATTTCTTGACAACATTCAAGTGCTAATTGTCTTTATTCCACTACTGAAGAAGCATGACTCAAATCACCTCATATATTCAAACATTCAGCCTGACAAAATATACATGTTTTATTATTCCATGCCTCACCATTAAGTGAAGTATTGCCAATACATATTAACAAAGGGGTGAATATTTGGTTTTGATATTTCATATTTACAATCATGTAACATTTACTAATCATAGTTATTCATGCAACCAACTTGACATTTTTGGGTACATTTATATTGACATTGTTACCCTGCTTTTATAATATCAGGGTTCATTCTCAGATGTGCCAACCCAAATGTACTAGAGCATGACATTGGGGACTTTATATGCAACAACATGCCTATTGAGTGAACCCTGAAAAGAGAGAGAAGCTCCACAGTGAGGAGAAGAAGCTAGAAGCTAGTGAGTTTTAGGAAGACGAGAGTTCTAGAAGCCAGTGAGTTTTAGGAAGACGAGAGTTCTAGAAGCTAGTGAGTTTTAGGAAGACGAGAGTTCTAGAAGCTAGTGAGTTTTAGGAAGACGAGAGTTCTAGAAGCTAGTGAGTTTTAGGAAGACGAGAGTTCTAGAAGCTAGTGAGTTTTAGGAAGACGAGAGTTCTAGAAGCTAGTGAGTTTTAGGAAGACGAGAGTTCTAGAAGCTAGTGAGTTTTAGGAAGACGAGAGTTCTAGAAGCTAGTGAGTTTTAGGAAGACGAGAGTTCTAGAAGCTAGTGAGTTTTAGGAAGACGAGAGTTCTAGAAGCTAGTGAGTTTTAGGAAGACGAGAGTTCTAGAAGCTAGTGAGTTTTAGGAAGACGAGAGTTCTAGAAGCTAGTGAGTTTTAGGAAGAAGAGAGTTCTAGAAGCTAGTGAGTTTTAGGAAGACGAGAGTTCTAGAAGCTAGTGAGTTTTAGGAAGACGAGAGTTCTAGAAGCTAGTGAGTTTTAGGAAGACGAGAGTTCTAGAAGCTAGTGAGTTTTAGGAAGACGAGAGTTCTAGAAGCTAGTGAGTTTTAGGAAGACGAGAGTTCTAGAAGATAGTGAGTTCTAGGATTCTATAGAAAGAAAAAGGAGAAAAAAATAATACGATCGTATATTATTATTTAGAAACGTGTTTTTTCTTGTTTTTAATTGTTTACAGCCAGTAGACACCTTGTTTATATTGTAGAAGGTGAAGCATTGTAGATGATTATGTGAAATGGAAGTTGTAGAGATACTCTGAATGATTGGCTATGAAAAGCTAACTGACATTTACTCCTGAGGTGCTGACCTGTTACACCCTCAACAACCACTGTAATTATTATTATTTGACCCTGCTGGTCATCTATGAACATTTGAACATCTTGGCCATGTTCTGTTATAATCTCCACTCGGCACAGCCAGAAGAGGACTGGCCACCTCTCATAGCCTGGTTCCTCTCTAGGTTTCTTCCTAGGTTCTGGTCTTTCTAGGGAGTTTTTCCTAGCCACCGTGCTTCTACACCTGCATTGCTTGCTGTTTGGGGTTTTAGGCTGGGTTTCTGTACAGCACTCTGTGACATCAGCTGATGTAAGAAGGGCTTTATAAATACATTTGATTGATTGTACAACTGAATGCATTCAACTGAAATGTGTCTTGGGTGCACTGATTGGTGTCACCTCGTTAGTCAGTATGTGTTACACCTGTGCTGGCTTGTCCATCTTGTTTAGTGGGAAGGTGTTTCACCTGAGCTGGTCCAGGTTCTATTTAAGAGTGTCTGGCCCAGTGCTCCAGTTGTCTTGATAGATGTGGAGAGTCAACACCTTTAGTTGCTCCTTTGGTTTGCTTCCTGTCTTTAAGTTTGGTGTGGGTTTTTCTTTTGTTTGCCTCTTCTTGGGCAGATTTAGTGGGTCTCATGGTGGGTGTCTTTTAGGTCCCAGTTGCTGTTACTTGTCAACTTTCAGTGGACACCCCCCATAGTGTCTTTCAGAGCCCCTCTTAAAAAAACAAGCATGTATTTTGGGTTGGATATTCCATCCAATTAGTGTTTTAATCAATGCTCATTAGTCTTTCAGTTCTTAGTCTTCTGATGGTGTACTAAATATTTATGTTTATTTTCTCCTGTGAAGCCATTGTGTTGCATCGATGTCTGAAATGTGCTGTGTAAATAAAGCTTGATTTGATTTCAACAAATTAACCCAATGACTGACCAATCAACAGACCCTCCATCTTAGTATGAAAAACAGCATCAATCCCACTTTTCCAGCCTGCTGAAGGCGTGGTAAACACCACCCCCGGCTCTACCAGGGGCTTGAGGTGGTCTCCCACAGCTCATGTCATGTTCTGTGGCTTTTCTGTTCCATTTCTTGACTGCCCCTGTAACACAGAAAGAAACACATTCAGTCATATTAAATAAAACACTCAAAGTAATGGATATGGAGCATCTATGGCCTCAGTTACACCTGGCACCTAAATGTGACTTCTGTCATCCGATCACTCCAAGCCTCATTAGGTTCAGATCTACCAGGATGGGCCTTTGACATAGTCTGGATGCAGTCAGGCCACTGAATATAAATAAGCAAAGTAAAAAGGTGTGAATGAGTGGGGAAAAGTACATTCTACACAAATGACCTTCATAATAGCAAAGAACAAATTTGTGTGTCTGAGGGGAAAATAACTTTCATACAGCCAAAAGGGGTGAGAAATTACACCCATATCAGTGGACAATTTGCACTAATGTAAATAAACATAGATGATGGAACATATTCCCTTTTGCTGACGTGATGAACCACTAAGGGGACATAAATATTTACCATCTAAACCATGTGTGACCTCTCACCTCTCTGGCTGTAGAAGTGTTCTTCCTAACCAGTCCCTCAACAGCTCTCTGACTGAGCTCCACCCTCACTGGGTCTTCAGAGGAGAGGAAGGCTGAGGAGGGATGGAAGGATGAATGGATCAGTCAGTCAATAAAGTGTAGAGCTGCTGTCTATGCTGTCTGACAAAATCACTATTTTAGTAGTTCATTAAAGTTAATAAGGCTTTATGACTGCTGAATACCAACTATCAATCACTTAGATCATGTATTTTCAGGTAGAGATACATCCTTGGGACTTCCCTAGCCTGTTGAAGGTCATTGTAGTTAATTACGTTTTATGCGCTAAACTATGTAGAATAGTCCTGTTGGAAACTACAACTCCCTACTACATCACACAGTTCAGGCTGGATCTGATTTATCTCTAGAGAAACTACAACTCCCTACTACATCACACAGTTCAGGCTGGATCTGATTTATCTCCAGACTAGCTCTAGACACACCCTCTGGACAGACAGGCGCCAAAGGCGCTTGGCCCAATTCAGGGAACCATTGATCTACTTCAGAGGAACTGTGTCTAGAGTGACTTCCTGTTGTTTTGACACCTCACTGTAAAACTAGAATAACTATCTGTTGCTACAGAACGAGACGACCAATCCCCAGTTAGTCTGTGTCTCGTTCTCCACACACGGACACACACCAAGATCACGTGTTTTCTATATGCACAAGATAGTTTGACTATATAAGGCTTCTGAACTCCTTGTGTCATCGAGCTCTCGGCCTTCCACCTCAGAGTGTAGGGCTGACCAGCTACATTATTGCAATTCTTATCAAATAAAGGTTGATTGTTTGAAGAAATGACAAAGTCTCTCCTGATTGGTTAGAATTTCCACCACAATGTGCAGTAACAACGTTAGCTTAGTTAACTAACTAACTAACGGTAACTAACTAACTAACGTTAACTAACTAACTAAGGACGGTGACCTGTCTAGACGAGATGTTACAACAAACTGAATCGTCAATGGAGGTCTTCCTCTTAATATAGCCTGCTTCAGCATGCAATACTATTAACTCACAAGGGGGCATAACGTTACATGTACAATACTATCCCATTTTGGAAACGTTACATGTACAATACTATCCCATTTTGGAAACGTTACATGGACAATACTATCCCATTTTGGAAACGTTACATGGACAATACTATCCCATTTTGGAAACGTTACATGTACAATACTATCCCATTTTGGAAACGTTACATGGACAATACTATCCCATTTTGGAAACGTTACATGGACAATACTATCCCATTTTGGAAACGTTACATGGACAATACTATCCCATTTTGGAAACGTTACATGTCTGCCCCCTTGTGGAGGGAAAATTAATATCTTAGATGGTAGCTGTAGATGGGATTCAAATGCATAATGATATTAATACAGTGTCTAGACTACCTCTTTTGTATAAATGCCCTTCAGAATCCAAACACAGTATTGCCACGCAGCAAAATGTTGCGTATAATCTTTCAAGTCAGCCTGATAAAATATTGAACAATTTGTGTACGAAGATATCTTGAAATGTGATATTAGGCCTGTATGGCAGTACTGTTACAGTATGGCATTACTGTATTGGCTAGTGCTTCTTCAATATGTTCTTCTATTTTACATTACATTGTATGTCGATGCCATTTATCTTTCAATATTTATTTAATATATATATTTAAATGCTTGTAAGACTATTCTTTGACACATTTTCTCTTCCTTTGAAATTCTTATAGGACAGAACATGGACACAATGCAATTGGAATCAAGAAGAAGGTACAGATATGTTGTAGGACATCTGCATTTGAAGTGTACATTTAACCTACATAGCAGTCAATACAAACTGACATCTATTAGCATACAAATGTGTGCAAATTATCTTTTCAGATCTTCTCATAAATGTATAAAGTCCATGGAATGGATATAGACAAAAATATAATTCAAGGACTATCAGAGGTAGAGAGGCGAGGCAGGGGTGAGGACATCATCCTGCTATTTTGACAGTCCCTGAAGGACAATACAGAAGAGGTATTTGCTCTTATTCCTTCCCTTTCTCTAATGTATTTTGTAATAAAATGATCAAGTGTAGTAAGATCATTGCTTTACTTTACTAGGACTGGAGACCACAGCAGTGATTCTGCTCTTGCCCTACTGCTTCAATGAGGACCCGAGAGGCCTTTATGTCCGTGACAAGGTATGCCTATGCACCAATCATCTGTTTCTTCATAAACATAGGTGTGCATGCTTATATAAAACTACAGCTGAACATTTGTTCTGTTCTTTGTTATTTGTATGTGTATTAATCTTTTCTTACTTTTGTTGACACAGATTTCACCGCTCTTCACTCCTTTACTGCACATCGGCGGAAATCCATTTCACCATGAGAGTGAAATCCCGCTGGCCTTTGATGGGGAGAACATCCACGCCCTCGAGGACGTCCCCATGGGACTTGGCGCTCTGCTACGGCTGTATTTTTTATTTTCCCTTACATTTCCCAAAAGTGTCAGAAAAACACTTATATTGTTAAGTTACTGTGTTCTGGGGATAAGAGAAGTTGGGGTGAAGTTACCAGGGCCGGTCAAAAAGATGGCAAACTTCCTAACATAACTAAGTGGAACGATATACACACTAAAGCTGAAAAATCTGTATTTAGCATCAAGTTTACAATATTGTTAGTTTACCTATGATTAATTTTTAATGTATGTTGTTTTTATTGTACATCATTATTTATATATTTTTAAATGTTATGAAAAGCACTATACAAAGTAAATGTATTATTTATTATGGTCTGACATGTCTGCAGAAATGTTGCAATTTTGTAATGTGTTTTGTTTGGTAAATATTAATTCACATTTGTGGTGCCACTAAATAAACTATTAATTATTTATATCAATATTGTTATTATTAAAATATGTTTTTATAATGCAGGGAGGGTGGACAGGGAGTTAAAAAATGAACCCCAAAAGGTTCTTTGATGAACCATGATATGGGGTTCTTCAAAGAACTTATAGGGGTTCCCACAAAAGGTTCTTCAAATAACTTATAGGGGGTCCCACACAGTTTCAATTTGAAGAACCCCTAAAGGATACTCCAGGAACCTTTACTTTTTAGAGTGTATATTGATAAAAGTTACCTTGTCCGAGAGACATTTACATAGTTATACACAGCCCCTTTAGGGATGACTATTTTGGGGCGAAATAGCGGCCACAACAGACAGACCTGATATCGCCCATATTTCGACGTCCTTGGACGTCACGTGCTGACTGGGTATGACCAAAGTTATTCTATTTAGCTACACTTTGATTCTACATTGTGACATTAATTCATTGATATCATGAAACAACTGCTTCATGTATTTTCTGATGTTTAGTCAGAGATCTTTTATCAGATTACCTATGGTCACAGCTATACGATTTCTCTCCTGTGTGTGTTCTCTGGTGCACTGTCAGATAGCTAGATCTAGTAAAACTCTTCCCACATAGACCACAGCTATAAGGTTTCTCTCCTGTGTGTATTCTCTGGTGCACTGTCAGCTCTACAGATTGACCAAAACTCTTCCCACATTGACCACAACTATAAGGTTTCTCTCCTGTGTGTATTCTCTGGTGTTTGGTCAGAGCTCCAGATTGACTAAAACTCTTCCCACATTGATTACAGCTATAAGGTTTCTCTCCTGTGTGTGTTCTCTGGTGTGCAATCAGATGTGTATGTTCTCTGGTGTATCTTCAGATGGCTAGATGTTGTAAAACTCCTCCCACATTGACCACAGCTAAAAGGTTTCTCTCCTGTGTGTGTTCTCTGGTGTGCAATCAGATGTGTATATCTAGTAAAACTCTGCCCACATTGGTCACAGCTCAAAGATTTCTCTCCTGTGTGTGTTCTCTGGTGTATCTTCAGATGGCTAGATGCTGTAAAACTCTTCCCACATTGACCACAGCTAAAAGATTTCTCTCCTGTGTGTGTTCTCTGATGTCGAGTCAGAACGCTAGATGTAGTAAAACTCTTCCCACATTGATCACAGCTAAAAGGTTTCTCTCCTGTGTGTGTTCTCTGGTGTATCTTCAGATGGCTAGATGCTGTAAAACTCTTCCCACAGTGACCACAGCTAAAAGATTTCTCTCCTGTGTGTATTCTCTGGTGATTGGTCAGAGCTCCAGATTGACTAAAACTCTTCCCACATAGATCACAGCTATAAGGTTTCTCTCCTGTGTGTATTCTCCAGTGCACTGTCAGATCGCTAGATGTAGTAAAATTCTTCCCACATTGATCACAGCTAAAAGGTTTCTCTCCTGTGTGTGTTCTCTGGTGTACAATCAGCTGGCTATATCTAGTAAAACTCTTCCCACATTGACCACAGCTATAAGATTTCTCTCCTGTGTGTGTTCTCTGATGTCGAGTCAGAACGCTAGATGTAGTAAAACTCTTCCCACATTGATCACAGCTAAAAGGTTTCTCTCCTGTGTGTGTTCTCTGGTGTACAATCAGCTGGCTATATCTAGTAAAACTCTTCCCACATTGACCACAGCTATAAGGTTTCTCTCCTGTGTGTGTTCTCTGGTGTATTTTAAGTTCTGATGAAGATTTGCAACCTTTCCCACAGTCAACTTATATTTTTTAGTCAAGTTTATAAATAGTTTTTTTATTAGAATAGAATAGGCGCTTCTCCAAGATGGCGCCGGCCAGAATGCATGCCATGTTTTTACTGATTACATAGTATAACCACGATTTGTGCTGCTAAATATGCACATTTTCGAACAAAAGCTATATGCATTGTGTAATATGATGTTACAGGACTGTCATCTGATGAAGTATATCAAGGTTAGTAAAATGATATATCTTTTGTTGGGTTGTTACGATCGCTAACATTTACTGCTGGTAAATGCGGTTGTGATTCTGGCTATTGTGGTACGCTCATATAATGCTATATTGTGTTTTCGCTGTAAAACACTTAAAGAATCTGACATATTGGCTGGATTCACAAGATGTTGGGCTTTCATTTGCTGTACGCTGTGTATTTTTCAGAAATGTTTTATGATGAGTAATTATGTATTTGACGTTGGTCTCTGTAATTATTCTGGCAGCTTCGGCACTATTTCAGATTGCAGCTGCAATGTAGAACTGTGATTTATACCTGAAAAATGCACATTTTTCTAAAAAAAACTATGCTATACCATAAATATGTTATCAGACTGTCATCTTATGAAGTTGTTTCTTGGTTAGTGGCTATATATATCTTTATTTAGTCGAATTAGTGATAGCTACTGATGGAGTAAAAAACTGGTGGAGTAAAAAAAGTGGTGTCTTTTGCTAACGTGGTTAGCTAATAGATTTACATATTGTGTCTTCCCTGTAAAACATTTTAAAAATCAGAAATGATGGCTGGATTCACAAGATCTGTATCTTTCATCTGGTGTCTTGGACTTGTGATTTAATGATATTTAGATGCTTGTATTTACTTGTGACGCTATGCTAGGCTATGCTAGTCAGCTTTTTTACTGTGGGGGGTGCTCCCGGATCCGGGATGGTGTGCAAGTAGAATTAAGAGTCAAGAAGTTGTGAATCTAGGGGGGCCCTTGCACACAGGGGAACTATATGAATGTAACAGTATAACATTACATTACATTTAAGTCATTTAGCAGACGCTCTTATCCACGTCCGTCCCCTCGCCCATACCCGGGCGCGAACCAGGGACCCTCTGCACACATCAACAACAGTCACCCATCGTTCCACAAAAGCCGCGGCCCTTGCAGAGCAAGGGGAACCACTACTTCAATGTCTCAGAGCAAGTGACGTCAACGACTGAAAGGCTGCTAGCGCGCACCACCGCTAACTAGCTAGCCATTTCACATCGGTTACATGTACACAAAATAACTAACAACCTGGACCCCCAGGTGTCTTTCAAAACATATATATACTAACGACCTAAACAGATAATTTTTACCCTTTTAAAAATAGTTATGGGGGGAGGTCCGGGGGATGTCTGTCTTTGAAAGGGTCATTGTAATCTTTAAGATGTCCCCTTTACTGATGACCTAAACAGATACATTTTACCCCCCATAAAAGACTGTCCGAGGGATGTCTCAGTCAACCCCCCCAAAATAAGCCCCAGAGGCCTCACACCATCCTCTTTGAAAGGGTCATTGTACTCTTTAACTATACTTCCTTTACTGACGACCTAAACAGATCACTTTTACCCTTTAAAAAATAGTTGTCAGCTATCCAGATTTAATGGTCAAGAGATTGTGAACCTAGAGGGGCCCTTGCACACATGTTGTGTTTAGGTAAACGTTTTCTGTTTATGAAGGAATAAATGATTGAGAGGATATAGACCACAAAAAAAAGATCCTTGTATTCTTAACGATGTGCCCTTTACTAATGACTTAAACAGATAATTTTACTCCATGAATAACCTTTTACTGCAGGGGGCTAAATCAGGGGCCTTCAATGCTGCAGAAATGTTTTGGTACCCTTCCCCAGATCTGTGCCTCAACACAATCCTGTCTCGGAGCTCTACGGACAATTCCTTCAACCTCATGGCTAGGTTTTTGCTCTGATCTGCACTGTCAACTGTGGGACCTTATATAGACAGGTGTGTGCCTTTCCAAATCATGTCCAATCAATTTAATTTACCACAGGTGGACTCCATTCTAGTTGTAGAAACATCTCAAGGATGATCAATGGAAACAGGATGCACCTGAGCTCAATTATGAGTCTCATATAGCAAAGGGTCTGAATACTTATGTAAATCATTTTTTTGTGTTTAAAACATTTGCAAAAATGTATAAAAAACTTGTTTCCGCTGTGTAGATTGCTGAGGAAATTGTTTCATTTAATACATTTTTTAATAAGGCTGTAACATAACAAAATGGGGAAAAGTCAAGGGGTCTGAATACTTTCCAAACAAACTGTAAGTGATTGAGGAGAGAGCATAATTGCTATATTCTAATTAAAATCATTGACCCATAAGGGAACATATGACCAAAGCAATGCGTGACCCATACAGAATTAAAAAAATAATAATCTCAATGAGAAATATATTTAAATAAACAAATGTTTGCATAACCAAAGACATGAAAACTGGTAGGGAACGTTGTATTTAGCTAGGATTTCATTGGGCCAGGAAGGTTACTGAGAATAACAATAGACAATAGTTAATGTTGCTAGTTTAGGGATGAAGATAGTGAAGGTTCATCAATGTAAAGATGTTTTTTATTTTGACGTGGAAACAATGTTTATTGGAAAGTAAAACAAAGACTCACTGAGACAAACAATAAACAGTTAAAAGATAAACAGCAAATAAATTGTAAATGACCCCAGGAAAGTGGAACGAGGAAGTCTTCATTGAGAAAATGATAAACAGCAATCTGTGGGAGAGTTGAGGTGGATATTATAAAATAAGGATCTGCTGGAGTCCAAGTCAAACCAAGATTCTTTATTTCTGAGCTCAGAGAGAATAACAGAGTTTGGTATTTTATTAGGATCCCCATTAGCTGTTGCAAAAGCAGCAGCTACTCTTCCTGGGGTCCACACAAAACATGACACATAATACAGCACATCAATAGTCAAGAACAACTCAAGGACAGAACTACATACATTTTGTAAAATGCACACGTAGCCTACATATCAATGTATACACACAAACTATCTAGGTCAAATAGGGGAGAGTGGTTGTACTGTGAGGTGTTGCTTTATCTGTTTTTTGAAACCAGGTTTGCTGTTTATTTGAGCAATATGAGATGGAAGGAAGTTCCATGCAATAAGGGCCCTATATAATACTGTACGCTTTCTTGAATTTGTTCTGGAAACTTGGGGACTGTGAAAAGACCCCCGGTGGCATGTCTGGTGGGATAAGTGTGTGTGTCAGAGCTGTGTGTAAATTGACTTGTAAGAACTTTGATGATATCTGTACATTATAGGAACACCTGTGATGACAAAAAATACAATGATTCATGTTTTGCTTTAGCTTGAGATTAAGAATCAGTGGTTGACACCTTGCAAGTGAATGAAAAGGTCAACTGTACAAAGTCAGATGTTGAAACTATATTTTAGGTAACAGATGGATAAAGGGAACTAAGAGTTCCTGTTGATACTATGTTCCAGTCTTACTTCCAGTCTGGCAATAAGGGGAAGAGTGATTGGGAAACTAACTGCCAATAACGCAATAAGCTGAACTCCGCCTAGCAGAGACATCTTTGTATTAGCAACTATTAATTATGAGCTTATATGGTATTAAAGTTAAGGGACATCACCCTAGGCGGGGTGATCTTCAGTAGGGGATAAAAAGGGAAAACACTATCTTTTGAACTGAGTGTTGCATGCAAATTGCTGTAAGTGTAAACTCCGTGTTGCAATCCTTATTAAACAAACTAAGCTCTGATCAAATAAGTTTTCCTGTGGTCTCTTGTGTGCACATAGGGCAAAATTCCCTTACGGACTACACAAACAATTTGGGATTTTCAACACATTCATGTTTCTTATAAAAAGAAGAAGTGATGCACTCAGTCTCTCCTCAACTCTTAGCCAAGAGAGACTGGCATAGTATTTATATCAGCCCTCTGATTACAATTAAGAGCAAAACGTGCCGCTCTGTTCTGGGCCAGCTGCAGCTTTACTAGGTCTTTCCTTGCAGCACTGGACCACACGACTGGACAATAATCAAGATTAGACAAAACTAGAGCCTGCAGAACTTGCTTTTTGGAGTGTGATGTCAAAAAAGCAGAGCATCTCTTTATTGCGGCTAGACCTCTCCCCATCTTTACAACCATTGAATCTATATGTTTTGACCATGACAGTTTACAATCTAAGGTAATGCCAAGTAATTTAGTCTCCTCAACTTGTTCAACAGCAACACAATTCATTACCAGATTCAGCAGAGGTCTAGAACTTAAGGAATGATTTGTACCAAATACAATGCTCTTAGTTTTAGAGATGTTCAGGACCAGTTTATTACTGGCCACCCATTCCAAAACAGACTGCAACTCTTTGTTAAGTGTTTCAGTGACTTCATTAGCTGTGGTTGCTGATGCTTATATGGTTGAATCATCAGCATACATGGACACACATGCTTTGTTTAATGCCAGTGGCAGGTCATTGGTAAGAATAGAAAAGAGTAGAGGGCCTAGAGAGCTGCCCTGCGGTACATCACACTTTATATGTTTGACATTAGAGAAGCTTCCTTTAAAAACCCTCTGAGTTCTACTAGATAGATAGCTCTGAATCCACATTATGGCAGAGGTTGAAAAGCCATAGCACAGACATTCTTAAACAACAGGTTATGGTCAATAATATCAAAGGCTGCATTGAAATCTAACAATAGAGCTCCCACAATCTTCTTGTTATCAATTTCTCTCAACCAATCATCAGTCATTTGTGTCAGTGCAGCACATGTTGAGTGCCCTTCTCTATAAGCATGCTGAAAGTCTGTTGTTCATTTGTTTACAGAGAAATATCATTGTATTTGGTCAAACACAATTTTTTCCAACAGTTTGCTAAGAGCTGGCAGCAAGCTTATAGGTCTGCTGTTAGAACCAGTAAAGGCCGCTTTACCACTCTTGGGTAGTGGAATTACTTTGGCTTTCCTCCAGGCCTGAGGACAAAGACTTTCCTCTAGGCTCAGATTAAAAATATGACAGATAGGAGTGGCTATAGAGTCAGCTACTGTCCTCAGTAGCTTCCCACCTAAGTTGTCAATGTCATTATTGATCGATAACAATTTTTCCACCTCTCCCACACCAACTTTACAAAATGTAATACTTGCACTGCTTTTCTTTCATTATGATTTTTTACAAGTTTTTTTTCCATCATTCTTTATATCAATGATCTTGGCTTCCTAATAAAGTGTATTATTTTGTTGAGTTTGGTCACATCATTTCTCCATTTGCCAGCCAGATGTGCAGCCAGACTTATTAGCCACTCCTTTTGCCCCAACTCTTTCAAACATACAGTTTTTAAATTCCTCATCAATCCATGGAGCCTTAACAGTTCTAACAGTCAGTTTCTTAACAGGTACATGTTTATCAATAATTGGAAGAAGCAATTTCATATGGTTTTCCCACAGTCTGAGCTTTTGTAAGCCTTCTCCTCTATGTGCAGTCTCATGTGTTCTTTCAGGTTGTTTAATTGGTTAAAACTCTTTCCAGACTGGGAGCAGTGGTAAGGCTTCTCCCCTGTGTGTATTCTCTCGTGTTTTTTCAGGTTCCCTGACCGGTTAAAACACTTGCCACACTGGGAGCAGTGGTAAGGCTTCTCCCCTGTGTGTATTATCTCATGTTCTTTCAGATGCCCTGACCGGTTGAAACACTTTCCACACTGGGAGCAGTGGTAAGGCTTCTCCACTGTGTGTATTATCTCGTGTTTTTTCAGATCCCCTGACTGGCTGAAAAACTTTCCACACTGGGAGCATTGGTAAGGCTTCTCACCTGTGTGTATTCTCTTGTGTTGTTTCAGGTTCCCTAACTGGTTAAAACACTTGCCACACTGGGAGCAGTGGTAAGGCTTCTCCCCTGTGTGTATTATCTCATGAACTTTCAGGGTCCTTAAATGGTTAAAACTCTTTCCACACTGGGAGCAGTGGTAAGGCTTCTCCCCTGTGTGTATTCTCTCGTGTTCTTTCAGGTTCCCTGACCGGTTAAAACACTTGCCACACTGGGAGCAGTGGTAAGGCTTCTCCCCTGTGTGTATTATCTCATGTTCTTTCAGATGCCCTGACTGGTTGAAACACTTTCCACACTGGGAGCATTGGTAAGGCTTCTCCCCTGTGTGTATTATGTTTTTTCAGATCCCCTGACTGGTTAAAACTCTTTCCACACTGCAAGCAGTGGTAAGATTTCTCCCCTGTGTGTATTCTCTCATGTCGGTACAGGTCCCTTAACTGGTTAAAACACTTTCCACAGTGGGAACACTGGTGTCTTCTTGTTGGTTTGGACGTCCCTGGCTCTGGTTCCTCTGAGTATGGTCTTTCTCCTGCCAAAGACAGTGTGTTTTAAAAAAAAGAGATCTGAATGATCCACATGATAAATAGGGCTTGCTACGAGAGTAAATCCTAATCAGATCGCTCAATAAGCTAAGGCCAGTTTTAACAATCTTAGTGTGATTTTAAAACAAATGTTGTAGAGTTTCCTGGTAATTACTGATAATGTTTACATTACTTATTTATTCATTCTGTTTTACAAGTCAGAACACAAAAAACTAAACCGTTCTTGGACACTCAAGACACAGATGTCGCTTAATTCCAATCGAGCAGGTGGTTCTAAATATATAACTTTCATAGCTGTATGATACAGAATGCGACCTACAGTCGTGGCCAAAAGTTTTGAGAATGACACAAATATTAATTTCCACAAAGTTTGCTGCTTCAGTGTCTTCAGATATTTTTGTCAGATGTTACTATGAAATACTGAAGTATAATTACAAGCATTTCATAAGTGTCAAAGGCTTTTATTGGCAATGACATGAAGTTGATGCAAAGAGTCAATATTTGCAGTGTTGACCCTTCTTTTTCAAGACCTCTGCAATCCACCCTGGTGTCAATTAACTTCTGGGCTAAAACATCCTGACTGATGGCAGCCCATTCTTGCATAATCAATGCTTGGAGTTTGTCAGAATTTGTGGGTTTTTGTTTGTCCACCCGCCTCTTGAGGATTGACCACAAGTTCTCAATGGGATTAAGGTCTGGGGAGATTCCTGGCCATGGACCCAAAATATTGATGTTTTGTTCCCCGAGCCACTTATCACGTTTGCCTTATGGCAAGGTGCTCCATCATGCTGGAAAAGACATTGTTCGTCACCGAACTGTTACTGGATGGTTGGGAGAAGTTGCTCTCGGAGGATTTGTTGGTGGCATTCCTTATTCATGGCTGTGTTCTTAGGCAACATTGTGAGTGAGCCCACACCCTTGGCTGAAAAGCAACCCCACACATGAATGGTCTCAGGATGCTTTACCGTTGGCATGACACAGGACTGATGGAAGCGCTCACCTTGTCTTCTCCGGACAAGCTTTTTTCCGGATGCTCCAAACAATCGAAAAGGGGATTCATCAGAGAAAATGACTTTACCACAGTCCTCAGCAGTCCAATCCCTGTATCCTTTGCAGAATATCGGTCTGTGTGCAGATGCACTCACACCTGCCTGCTGCCATTCCTGAGCAAGCTCTGTACTGGTGGTGCCCTGATCCCGCTGCTGAATCAACTTTAGGAGATGGTCCTGGCGCTTGCTGGACTTTCTTGGGTTCCCTGAAGCCTTCTTCACAACAATTAAACCGCTCTGAAGCCTTCTTCACAACAATTGAACCGCTCTCCTTGAAGTTCTTGATGATCTGATAAATGGTTGATTTAGGTGCAATCTTACTGGCAGCAATATCCTTGCCTGTGAAGCCTTTTTTGTGCAAAGCAATGATGACGGCACGTGTTTCCTTGCAGGTAACCATGGGTGACAGAGGAAGAACAATGATTCCAAGCACCACCCTCCTTTTGAAGCTTCCAGTTTTGGGGGGGATTCAGTTCATTTGCATGGCAAAGAGGGACTTTGCAATTAATTACAACTCATCTGATCACTATTCATAACATTCTGGAGTATATGCAAATTGCCATCATACAAACTGAGGCAGCAGACTGTGAAAATTCATATTTGTGTCATTCTCAAAACTTTTGGCCACAACTGTACACACTTCCTTAAACATAAAATAAGTAAATAAGTAATTTTAAGTGGAAGTCCAAAACTTGTTTTTACGTCGAAGACACAAAGCACATCAGTAAAATCTCCCCGTTGTCGAAAGGGTTCGACACATGCTGTTTAAATGGCCCAATTTCTTATTTAGACGTTCACAGATTTTCAACATTGGGTCGAGCTGTGTCATTGGCCAACGAGACAAGGGAACCAGTTTGTTGAGTTGTCTATAGTCAACGGTAAGACACCATTTACCGGTTGGTTTTAGAACAGATGTCAGAATCGACATCCAGCCTGAACGTTGATGTGTCGTCAAGTGGCAATATGGGGGTTACTGCGAATGCCTTTGACAGACAAGTAAACAGCGTACCTCCCTCGCCATCTAGGTCTAGGGAGGATGGAAGAGGCCCAATCACGGGAACAACCAGTTCAAAATCATGGAAGAAGTAATCGATCAATGTTCCTAGCTGAGTGTGCCGAGGAATGGAAATATCCGCTTGAGTCAGATTTTGTACCAGGGGGTAAGTGGATCTAGTGGTCAGTTCCAACAGCGGGTTGCCATTGATAGTTAGCCCCAAGTCGAATAGTTGCGGAGAGGGTTGGAAGAACGCAGTGGTGCCTTCCACCCGGTATCCGGGCGCCAGGTTCAGTCTTACAGAAACCTCTGTGGTTCTTCCCAGAATCATCATGGCGGACTCAGAGGTACTGGTGTACTGTCCATCTCTGCTGCTGGGCACTGAGGTACTGGTGCACTGTCCATCTCTGCTGCTGGGCACTGAGGTACTGGTGCACTGTCCATGTCTGTTGGGCACTGAGGTACTGGTGCACTGTCCATCTCTGTTGGGCACTGAGGTACTGGTGCACTGTCCATCTCTGGTGGGCACTGAGGTACTGGTGACACTGTCCATCTCTGCTGGTGGGCACTGAGGTACTGGTGCACTGTCCATGTCTGTTGGGCACTGAGGTACTGGTGCACTGTCCATCTCTGCTGCTGGGCACTGAGGTACTGGTGCACTGTCCATCTCTGCTGCTGGGCACTGAGGTACTGGTGCACTGTCCATCTCTGCTGCTGGGCACTGAGGTACTGGTGCACTGTCCATCTCTGCTGCTGGGCACTGAGGTACTGGTGCACTGTCCATCTCTGCTGCTGGGCACTGAGGTACTGGTGCACTGTCCATCTCTGCTGGTGGGCACTGAGGTACTGGTGCACTGTCCATCTCTGCTGGTGGGCACTGAGGTACTGGTGCACTGTCCATCTCTGCTGCTGGGCACTGAGGTACTGGTGCACTGTCCATCTCTGCTGGTGGCCATAGTTGAGGGCTAAACTGGAGAGAACCTTCACAAGGCCTCCGCCTGATGGTCTATTTTGGAGAGCGTCTGTCACAATGTCTGCATTTTTCTCGCTTATCTAACATTTTCAGCCCCTCGGCATAGTTAGGATTTGCATCGTTGCTGAGGTCAGTGATCAATCTTTCCGTGGGTGAAGGTCCACTGATTAGAGGGGGAATGGGTGGAAACACATCTGATGGATTGCTCGTTGTTATGATGATCAGTTATTTCACTTTACGTAATATTTGGGTTTTTGAGTTGGAGGCTGCAAACACGATTTAACTCAGTTTGTAAATGTCAATGAATCATCAAGACTGAGTCAGTAATGCGAGTTGGTTATTACTGAACTTGCCAAAACAGATTTGATTGATTAAATCGATTTTAATGATAAATCTAACCTGTATAGGCTATTTGGGAATTTTAACTTTAATTCACCTGAAAGAGTTGCTATCGCTAAGTTAACGTTGAAAAGATTAACGATGTCTCATTGGTTAGAAGACATTAGTTTGTGTATTATTCCAATAACCAACCTGAAAAGGTAGTGTATCAATTTAATGTATGTATTAAATTGAATGAGACAATAATATCCAATCAGTTGAGACTGGTTTGATATCATACAGCGTAACCTGAATTATTTTAAAGTAATTACTGCCGATTCTTCACCACCGGAGGTCTCTATTAACACTAGCTAAAATCTAGGTGTGCAGGTCAGAACACAGGTTTATTCCTAAACTGGGCTATTGTTCCGGCCACAGCCCACGCCGCTAAATGCCGAACGTACACAATGTTACCATGTCGAGTTAAGGGTCACTCTCATAGGAACAGATCAAGGCCCCGAACAGAAAAGAAAGAAAGATGAGACAGTAATCCCTATTTATGCATTTCCAAACACCGCGGGATTACCCATCATACCCCCCCCCAACCTTTCCATCTGTCCTGACATATTTAACCCCTGCTAGTAGCCATGAGAACCATAACACACCCACAAACACAGAACACAATACCGGGTCATTACATAGCCCCCCCCCCCTTTCTAAACCCTAGCCCCTAGGGTTACACAACAAAATCCTTAAAACGACCCGGAGGTCGCATCAGTCTCTTGGGCCTCCCCGTGACTCTCACCGGTGAACCCCCAGAACACTCCTCTGCCCCAATGTCATTTCCAGCGCCCTCCGAAGAAGCAGCCCCCTCCCCAGGCTCAGGTTGCGCTAGAGTCTCCTCGTTAGACTGTTCCCGTGGGCTCACATCAGAGCCCTCCCTCCCATTCCCTACTGTTTTCCTCCCTCTGTAGGGTGCCAATCGATCCCGGTGGACCACCACCTTCCTGCTCCGTGGGGGGACCTCCACCCGGTACGTCACCTCCCCCACTCTCTCTATCACCAGACACGGCCCCACCCATGCACTGTCCAGCTTTGGGCACCGCCCCTTCTTGCGCGTGGGGTTGTGAAGCCACACACATTCTCCCGCTCCAAAGTGCCTCCCCCTAGCGTGCGAGTCGTAGTGGCGCTTTTGGCGCACCCCTGCATTCTCGAGTTGCTCTCTTGCGAAGGTGTGAGCCGCTTCTAACCGGTTCTGCAGACGACACACATAGTTCGGGCCAGGCAAAACCCCGTCGTCATTATCAGGAGGGTGGCCAAACGTCAGTTCGGCTGGGGTGCGCCACTCACGACCTAACATTAGTAGTGCTGGGGAGCACGCAGTCGATTCTTGAACAGCCGACCTACACGCCATAAGAATAAACAGTAAGTGGGTGTCCCAATCTCTCTGGTGTTTTGAGGTAACGATGGCCAGCTGCTGTGCTAATGTTCTGTTAAATCTTTCCACCAGCCCATCACTCTGGGGGTGAAGCGGAGTAGTGCGCGTCTTCTCCGCGCCTCACCGTCTACACAACTCCGAGAACACCCGTGACTCGAAGTTTCTTCCCTGGTCGCTGTGAATAGACTGCGGCACCCCAAACCGACTGATTATTCCCCCCACCAACGCATCAGCTACTGTCTCCGCCTCCTGGTCTGGGAGAGCGTAAGCCTCCGGCCACTTGGTGAAGTAGTCCATAGCGGTTAGAATCCACCTGTTACCGCTGTCTGTGGTTGGAAACGGCCCTACTATGTCTACCCCCAGTCTCTCCATGGGCTCCCCTACTGGGAATTGTTGTAGGAGGGCGTGTGACTGACCTTGAGGTCCTTTTTTAGCAGCACACTCGTCGCACTGCCTACAAAAGTCCTCAACATCCCTCCTGTGCCTGGCCCAATAGAAGCCTTTACGCACGCGCTTTAACGTTTTGGAGACCCCAAAAATGCCCTGCGCCTACTCCCCCATGAAGCTGCTGTAACACGCTCCCCTGCAGCCTTTTGGGCACCACTACCTGACACGTAATTTCTCCAGTCGCTGGCTTTTTCCACCCCCTCTGGAGCACTCCCTCAGCCACTCTAAGGACTGTGAATTTAGCCCACAGTCCTTTGGCTACTTCCCCCCACGGCGGTCGTCTTCTCTCTTCCACCCACCGCAGCACAGGACGCAGCTCTGCGTCCTCCTCCTGGCGACGCCTCCACTCCCCAACGTCCACAGCCTCAAGCTCCCGGCACTCTGTCACACTCAGCTGACTCACCGTGGCGGTGACTCCCTCCTCCCTGCACAGTTCTCTCTCGCTCCACCCGTTTGGCGCAGTACCCACAGCCATCCTCAGCACACGGGCGGCGGGACAAGGCGTCTGCATTGCTGTGGCGAAGGCCGGCTCTGTGCTCCACCTGGAAGTCGTAGGGTTGCAGCTCATCCAGCCAGCGGGCAATCTGACCCTCTGGCTCCTTGAAGGAGAGAAGTGATTATCAGGAGGGTGGCCAAACGTGTGATCCGTCCGGACCACAAACGGCAGGCCCCCCAGGTAGTACTTGAAATGGCGTACTGCTGCCACGACAGCCAAAAGCTCTCTCCTTGTCACGCAGTAGCGTTTTTCAGCCTTATCAAAAGTTCTGCTGTAATAAGCTACTACGTGTTCCCCATCAGGGCCACGCTGAGCCAGCACAGCCCCCAAACCCTCATTGCTTGCGTCGGTGTCCACGATGAACGGACGGTTCGGGTCTGGTGAGGCCAGGACAGGGGCCTCCATCAGGGCACGTTTGAGGGCCTCAAACGCCCGCTGGTGCTCTTCGGTCCACTGAAAAACAGTGTCCTCCTTGAGAAGGTGGTTCAAAGGAGCCGCTACCACCGCAAACCCCTTCACAAACCTACGATAGTAGGATGCCAGCCCCAGGAAGCTCTTTTTCCCCCCCTGGAACTGGCCACCCCCTCACAGCATCTACTTTGTCTGGCATCGTGCTGATGCCCTCACCACCCAGCTGATGCCCCAGGAACGCCACCTCCCTTTGCATGAAATGGCACTTTCCCGGATGTAATTTTAGCCCCGCCCCGGAGATCCTCTCCAACACTCGCCTAATTGCCCACAGTGCCCCCTCAAACGATGTGCCGTGCACCAATATGTCGTCTAGGTACACAACACACTCGTCTCTTGGGACCCCCGCCAGCACTCTGTCCATGAGCCTCTCAAAGGTGGCAGGAGCATTACAGAGCCCGAAGCACAGCACCTTGAACTGCCAATGGCCCCTATCTGTGGAGAAGGCCGTTTTTTCACGTGCCCCTGGCGAGAGGGGCACCTGCCAGTAGCCACTGCGCAGATCAAGGGAGGAGAACCACGAGGACCCTCTCACGTGGTCTAGCGACTCATCAATCCTCGGTAGGGGATAAGAGTCTAGTGGTGACAGAATTTAGGCCCCTGTAGTCAACACAAAACCTAAGTTTACCCCCTTTCTTAGGCACCATGACGACCGGCGCGGACCATGGGCTATCTGATGGCTCAATGAAATCAGCCCGCAACATGTCAACAATAGCTGTGTCTGCTGCTTCCCTCCTGGCAAGGGCAATACGACGGGGCCGAATTTTAATGGGTCGGGCGTCCCCAGTGTCTATTTCGTGCTGAACTAGGTGCGTTTGTCCTACCTCATCTTCCCCCCAAGCGAAGCTATCTTTAAAGTCCAACAGCAGCTGCTTTAACTGTCTCTGTTGTCCCTCATCCAGACCCTGACAGTTCTTCAGCCACACAGCCTCGACGGCGTCGATAGCTTCCTCCTTCCCCCCTGTCGGGCTGATGGGGTGAAGGAGCCAGTGTGTTTTGGGCTACTGGGCTGCCTGTGCTTGCACCATGATGGGGAGTGAAGGCCGTCGCCGCCGGAGACAGCTGCTGGGATGGCACAACGACCAAGGGAGCAGCCGGGATGACCGGTGGAGTTTCTGCAAGCTTGGAGGAAGACGGAGGGACAGCCCTGCCCCTTGCTGGCCCTCCCGAAGGCGACATTCCCACTGTGGGCCCCCCCGACAGCCTCAAAGTGCCCGACGCTAAATCCAACTGAGCCCCAGTTTTTCAAAAAGTCCATTCCCAGTATACAGGAGTCCTGCACCGCTGCTACTCACACCGGACACCCCACAGTTCTCCCCCCCACAGTCACAGATAGCTGACACTTCCCTAACATGGGGGCTAGCTCCCCCGTGACAGTCCGTAGCTGGACAAGGGTCGGCTCCACCCGCACCCCAACAGGTAGTATGTCTGGTCTCACCAGGGTTACTGTAGAGCCCGTGTCGACCAGGGCCAAACATTCCACCCCCTCTACCTTGACGATGACATTGCAGAAGTCCCCAACGGTGGTACGTCCCACCACAACTACCGGACTAGGAAACACGGCGGCAGCTACACCCTGGGGGAGCAGGTCCCCACCCTCTTGTCTGCGCTGCTGGGTACCTCCTTTGCTTACAGTGGGTTCGGGGGCGGGGGGGGGGGGGGTGGGCCCGCGCTGCCCCCTGCGCGAGAACCCGCTGTCGTTTCCCTGGTGACGGGGGAATCTGCCACACTCCCGCTGAATGTGGCCAGGCTGGCCACAACCCCAGCAGACAATAGGAGTTGAGCTGACACTGCGACGTTGCCTGGAGCCCCTCTCCATGACAAGCGAAGCAGTCTTGACTAGCCCGCCCAACTTGTCAACCCACTCTGGTTTTGTGACCCCTGGCACCCCAGCCACCGCTGCTCTCACCTCTGGTTGACTGGCGACTTCCACTCTCACTCCCTCACCCCAGATCAGCTCCCTCTTCCTGGCTATCTCCACTGCAGCCCGCAGAGATGGTGGGTCCGCCATCTGAACCCAGTTCGGTGGAAGAGAGCCCTCTAATAAAACTGTCCCGTGCCAGCTCGTCTTGCACCCCAATCGGCATAGTTGCATAAGCCCGCCTGGTCAGGCTCAGAATACCACTTGCCAGCGCCTTTAATGATTCCCCCTGAAGTCTCTTTTTGTTACTCAGTTCAATCCGCAGCATGTTGGGCTGCGCGTCGCTGCCGAAACGGCCCCCCAATGCCTCCACTAGCGCACCGTAGTCGCCCCTCTCGTCCAGGGCTAGCGTTAGCAGGCATTCCGACGCCTCCTCTGCCAGGCTCAGGGCAAGCTGTAACGCTTTCCTCTCGTCAGACCACCTCCCGGCTCTAGCCAACAACTCGAATTGAGTGAAAAAAACTTCCCATTTACCTTGTCCATTGAACTTTGGTAGTTTAGCCGCTACCGTGGCTAATGGCAATAGGGCGCTGCCATCTCTGTTTACATAAGCAGGCCCAGCCATTTCCGCACCCGGTGACGTCGATATCCCCGTCGCCGTGACGTCTGCTCTCGAGCGGTGTGAAGGAAAACCCGCCAGTTCTGCCATCTTGCTGACTGACAATTTAACTCCCGCCATGTGGCTCTCCAGCTTTTCTACGGCAGTCGCCGCCTGACCCTCCCGACCGGGTACCCCCGAGCCCACAACGGACACTTTGTCCGACTCTTCCTTAATTTTCCGCCTCGCCCCAAGCATCATGACCGTAGATGCGAGTCACGCTAAAGCCAACCCGGCCTATACTGAACAGCTAACTCGCCTAGTCTCGATCCCGTAGTTCGAAAGCACTTCTGACACCAATGTAATGACCTGGCTGGGTCATAAAGGGAAAAGAGACGGACTCTAGGTGTGCAGGTCAGAACACAGGTTTATTCCTGTACTTCCGGGTTGGAGCGAGCGGTCGGTCGCATTTCGCACTTCGCTCCGCAGGTAGTATAACTTTTCATTACTTTTCATTACATTTCATTATAGTACAACGGTTTGATTTGTCTGATCTTAGCAATTTCTTCTTAGCTAGCTACATAGCCGTCTTTGTATCAAAGATAATTGCGTAATTATCGTAATTCGTCGTCCTAACGTAGTCAACACTGCTATCTGGCCAGCAGCTAGCCAGCTAGCCAGCTAGCAAACGTCCACCGTCTACCGAATAGCAGCACTGTAGAAACTATTACACTCAACGGAACGACTTGATTAGTGTAGTGTTAGCTAGCTACATAGTTGCCTTTGCTGTCTTCGTATCCAAGATAATTGTGTAGTTTAGAGTGTGTAGCTTTAGAGTGATTATCTTAATTTACCGAGGTTAGCTAGCCAGCTATTTGTCGTCCTTAATGTAGGAACACTGCTAGCTAGCCAACAGCTAGCCAACGTCTACCGAATAGCAGCACTGTAGAAACTATTACATTCAACGGAACGACTTGATTAGCGTAGTGTTAGCTAGCTACATAGTTGTCTTTGCTGTCTTCGTATCCAAGATAATTGTGTAGATTACAGTAATTATCGTAATTTACCGAGGTTAGCTAGCCAGCTATTTGTCGTCCCTCCTAACGTAGGAAACACTGCTAGCTAGCCAGCAGCTAGCCAGCTAGCCAACGTCTACCGTCTACCGAATAGCAGCACTGTAGAGACTATTACATTACAACGGAACGACTTGGTTAGTGTAGTGTTAGCTAGCTACATAGTTGTCTTTGCTGTCAAGATAATTGTGTAGTTTTTGAGTAATTGTCGAGGTTACCTAGCCAGCTACCGAGGCTACCTAGCCAGCTACACTTTCAAACTAAGTCAACAACGCAGCCACTGCTAGCTAGCCTACTTCAGCAGCACTGTATCATTTTTAGTCAATAAGATTTCTTGCAACGTAAGTTTAACTTTCTGAACATTCGAGACGTGTAGTCCACTTGTCATTCCAATCTCCTTTGCATTAGCGTATCCTCTTCTGTAGCCTGTCAACTATGTGTCTGTCTATCCCTCTTCTCTCCTCTCTGCACAGACCATACAAACGCTTCACACCGCGTGGCCGCTGCCACTCTAACCTGGTGGTCCCAGCGCGCACGACACACGTGGAGTTCCAGGTCTCCGGCAGCCTCTGGAACTGCCGATCTGCGGCCAACAAGGCAGAGTTCATCTCAGCCTATGCTTCCCTCCAGTCCCTCGACTTCTTGGCACTGACGGAAACATGGATTACCACTGATAACACTGCTACTCCTACTGCTCTCTCCTCGTCTGCCCACGTGTTCTCGCACACCCCGAGAGCTTCTGGTCAGCGGGGTGGTGGCACTGGGATCCTCATCTCTCCCAAGTGGACATTCTCTCTTTCTCCCCTGACCCATCTGTCTATCGCCTCCTTTGAATTCCATGCTGTCACAGTTACCAGCCCTTTCAAGCTTAACATCCTTATCATTTATCGCCCCCCAGGTTCCCTTGGAGAGTTCATCAATGAGCTTGACGCCTTGATAAGCTCCTTTCCTGAGGATGGCTCACCTCTCACAGTTCTGGGTGACTTTAACCTCCCCACGTCTACCTCTGACTCATTCCTCTCTGCCTCCTTCTTTCCACTCCTCTCCTCTTTTGACCTCACCCTCTCACCTTCCCCCCCTACTCACAAGGCAGGCAATACGCTTGACCTCATCTTTACTAGATGCTGTTCTTCCACTAATCTCATTGCAACTCCCCTCCAAGTCTCCGACCACTACCTTGTATCCTTTTCCCTCTCGCTCTCATCCAACACTTCCCACACTGCCCCTACTCGGATGGTATCGCGCCGTCCCAACCTTCGCTCTCTCTCCCCCGCTACTCTCTCCTCTTCCATCCTATCATCTCTTCCCTCTGCTCAAACCTTCTCCAACCTATCTCCTGATTCTGCCTCCTCAACCCTCCTCTCCTCCCTTTCTACATCCTTTGACTCTCTATGTCCCCTATCCTCCAGGCCGGCTCGGTCCTCCCCTCCTGCTCCGTGGCTCGACGACTCATTGCGAGCTCACAGAACAGGGCTCCGGGCAGCCGAACGGAAATGGAGGAAAACTCGCCTCCCTGCGGACCTGGCATCCTTTCACTCCCTCCTCTCTACATTCTCCTCTTCTGTCTCTGCTGCTAAAGCCACTTTCTATCACTCTAAATTCCAAGCATCTGCCTCTAACCCTAGGAAGCTCTTTGCCACCTTCTCCTCCCTCCTGAATCCTCCTCCCCCTCCCCCCCCCTCCTCCCTCTCTGCAGATGACTTCGTCAACCATTTTGAAAAGAAGGTCGACGACATCCGATCCTCGTTTGCTAAGTCAAACGACACCGCTGGTTCTGCTCACACTGTCCTACCCTGTGCTTTGACCTCTTTCTCCCCTCTCTCTCCAGATGAAATCTCGCGTCGTGAAGGCCGGCCGCCCAACAACCTGCCCGCTTGACCCTATCCCCTCCTCTCTTCTCCAGACCATTTCCGGAGACCTTCTCCCTTACCTCACCTCGCTCATCAACTCATCCTTGACCGCTGGCTACGTCCCTTCCGCCTTCAAGAGAGCGAGAGTTGCTCCCCTTCTGAAAAAACCTACACTCGATCCCTCTGATGTCAACAACTACAGACCAGTATCCCTTCTTTCTTTTCTCTCCAAAACTCTTGAACGTGCCGTCCTTGGCCAGCTCTCCTGCTATCTCTCTCAGAATGACCTTCTTGATCCAAATCAGTCAGGTTTCAAGACTAGTCATTCAACTGAGACTGCTCTTGGGAAGGTCATTCAACCTTCCCAAGTTCTCTCACGTCACTCCGCTCCTCCGCTCTCTCCACTGGCTTCCAGTTGAAGCTCGCATCCGCTACAAGACCATGGTGCTTGCCTACGGAGCTGTGAGGGGAACGGCACCTCCGTACCTTCAGGCTCTGATCAGGCCCTACACCCAAACAAGGGCACTGCGTTCATCCACCTCTGGCCTGCTCGCCTCCCTACCTCTGAGGAAGTACAGTTCCCGCTCAGCCCAGTCAAAACTGTTCGCTGCTCTGGCACCCCAATGGTGGAACAAACTCCCCCACGACGCCAGGTCAGCGGAATCAATCACCACCTTCCGGAGACACCTGAAACCCCACCTCTTTAAGGAATACCTAGGATAGGATAAAGTAATCCTTCTAACCCCCCCCCCCTTAGAGTTAGATGCACTATTGTAAAGTGGTTGTTCCACTGGACATCATATGGTGAATGCACCAACTTGTAAGTCGCTCTGGATAAGAGCGTCTGCTAAATGACTTAAATGTAAATGTAAATGTAATTCCTAAACTGGGCTATTGTTCCGGCCACAGCCCACGCCGCTAAATGCCGAACGTACACAATGTTACCATGTTGAGTTAAGGGTCACTCTCATAGGAACAGATCAAGGCCCCGAACAGAAAAGAAAGAAAGATGAGACAGTAATCCCTATTTATGCATTTCCAAACCCCGCGGGATTACCCATCATACCCCCCCAACCTTTCCATCTGTCCTGACATATTTAACCCCTGCTAGTAGCCATGAGAACCATAACACACCCACAAACACAGAACACAATACCGGGTCGTTACAGTATGTATTAAATTGAATGAGACAATGATATCTAATCAGTTGAGACTGGTTTGATATCCTACAGCGTAACCTGAATTATTTCATGAAAAATGACTGGCGATTCTTCGCCAGAGGTTACTGATAGCGCAAGCTGAGATCTCACATGATTCCCGCCCGGCGCGGGAATTCACTATGAACAAAGGGGAAAACAAAAATGGCTGCTCCCCTTTCTTAGCTCAGCATCTGGCGCAATGCTTAGCTTTCCTTCCACTTCGCCGCGCAAGGGAAGTTCCCCCCAACAAGGGAACGGGTTTACTAGGTGACGTCTCACGTTCAACCCTTAAACTCGAGAGGTAGAAAGATAATGGCTTCGGTCAAACGAATATATCTACTCAAATTTCCGTAATGGCTGGCTCATATGTCCTCTGCTCTAGGAATTGCTTATGACCGAGTCAGATCACTCCTGAAAGCGACCTACTAGTTGGGCCACTAGTATTATTCTCAGAATGTCTACATCGGCTGGTACATATGCCCTAGCTCGTAGCATTCAGTAGACCCTCCGACACACTGACATTCGTCAGATGTACCACAGGGGTGGTTCTCTCCCGATCAGTATCTGGGTGAAATGGAACGACACACACACGCTTCTCCCACACCAGTCCTGCCTATAGCTATTAATGGTATATATGTATCTTGCTACACAATTGGTATGGAATTAACCCAAAAGTGCGGCCATAGTTTTATCTTCGATGCCTCCCACGGGGTGCCAATATGTCGTGACGTTGTATTAGTTAATGTGACGACTGCTGCTCATCGAATGATTAACGGTTTATAATTGCGTGATTAAATGAATCAGACAATTATTAACTCATTAACCTGGGCACCATGGGAAAATTAGTTTTTATTGAGTTTCTATTTCCCAAATTACCTCAAAGAATATCAGAACATCGATTTTACAACAGTCGCTAATTAATCAATTTCCTCTACAGTCTCATTCTGAACGTCGCATAATCCGGGAATCTGCATCATTGAGAAATAATGAATTGAAGTTGGAACATTTGTGACATTTGTAGACTAGAGATTAAGAATGTTGGGCCATTAACCGAGAAGTCGCTGGTTCGAATCCGCACGCCCCCCAAGGTAGAAAAAAGCTGCCGTTCTACCCTTGAGCAAGGCAGTTAACCCCCAACAGCTGCTCCCCGGGAGCCGATAACGTGGACATCGATTAAGGCAGCCCCCGCACCACTCTGATTCAGAGGGGTTGGGTTCAATGCGGAAGACACATTTAGGGTGAATGGATTCAGTTGTGACTGACTAGATATCCCCTTTCCTTTCCCATCCCAGTCCTCCTTTAAGACTCCATAATGTTTAATCATTAGATGCTACAGTCCTCCTTTAAGACTCCATAATGTTTCATCATTAGATGCTACAGTCCTCCTTTAAGACTCCATCATGTTTCATCATTAGATGCTACAGTCCTCCTTTAAGACTCCATCATGTTTCATCATTAGATGCTACAGTCCTCCTTCAAGAGAGATCTTTGATGAAAACCTGCTCCAGAGCAGAACCTGCTGCTTGAACAGAGTTCTGAGTATAGGGTCTGAATACTTAAGTAAATGTAATATTTCAGTTTTGTATATTTTGGTAAATTAGCAAAATTATCAAACAAAAATGTTTGGTATTGTGTTTTTAGAAAAAGGCTGTAATGTAACAAAATGTGGAAAAAGTCAAGGGGTCTGAATACTTTCAGGAGGCACTGTCCTCTCCGATAGCAACGGCCAATAGCAGACCACTTCCTGTATCAGGGACATAGTCGCTCCCGTCTTCCTTGTGTGAAAGGTAACCTGGTGAATATCATAGAATCGGGGTTCTGTTAGGTAACCTGGTGAACATCATAGAATCAGGGTTCTGTTAGGTAACCTGGTGAATATCATAGAATCAGGGTTCTGTTAGGTAACCTGGTGAACATCATAGAATCAGGGTTCTGTTAGGTAACCTGGTGAATATCATAGAATCAGGGTTCTGTTAGGTAACCTGGTGAATATCATAGAATCAGGGTTCTGTTAGGTAACCTGGTGAATATCATAGAATCAGGGTTCTGTTAGGTAACCTGGTGAATATCATAGAATCAGGGTTCTGTTAGGTAACCTGGTGAATATCATAGAATCAGGGTTCTGTTAGGTAACCTGGTGAATATCATAGAATCAGGTTTCTGTTAGGTAACCTGGTGAATATCATAGAATCAGGGGTCTGTTAGGGAACCTTCAGTTCTATTTCAGTGACTCGTTAGTCTCTCACTTTGGGGATATAGTCAACTACTACAGAGCTCATACCCTCTCTGATGCCAAGTCTAGACAGGATCATCCCTCAGAGGTCCCCACTCTACTCACCGTATGTGTAGTGATGTCCAGTCAGTAGAACCTCATGAAGGTACATCACCACAACATGCTGCATTACAGATCTCTTGAACAGAGATGCCTTTGAACAATGCCTATGTTGTAGCCATTCCTCTGGTGGATTGAGCAGTCAAGCCCTCCGGAGGTGTCAGATCCTTGCTACTATAGAACCTCATGAAGGTATGGGGGTGTAACTCATTATACGGATATAATGGCTGAAGTAAAGCAGTTTTAAACAAGATAAATCTAATTTCTATTCTTTCCAGCGGCTCCAACAGCAGAAATGGCCTCAAGCAAAACATAAAAATCCCAGGATGGGACTAGCTGTTTGGGTACTGGGCGTAGGTGACCCTTCATAAAACAACAGATCAGGGGGTGTTCCACTGTATAGTTGTTGCAGCCTAAATGGCAGCCAAATATACATTTATAGTTGAAAAGGCTTTCCTTCGTCAGAAAGCAGAGTAGCTCTGAAACAGAGCAACAAAGGGGCTGATTTGTTTCTGATCTCACCATCTGTTAAATACACTGTGCTATAGTAATTATTGTGCTATAGTGAGTGTGTGGCTCTAGAACTCTGAATATAGGTTATTCTCAAGGAGAGCGGTCTTGTGTGTTGAGAAGCAGAGGATCACTGGTTTGAGCCTGGTATGGGGACAGTGACAGTGGAGGAATTTCAACTGTTAGCATCAGTTACACATTTTATGAATAAAGTTAGTCATTTCCAAATGAAACCATCTTCTGTAAGGTCTATATGTTGGAGTTCAGGCTTTACTTGACCTGTTAAAGTAGGAAATGAAATGAACTTTGTCCACTACAGAGACGAAGGTCAAGACAAAAAAGGGAGCTTGTTTTAAAATATATATTTGCCATCTTTAACAAGTTGTGTAGATCAGATGTTAATGAAGCAATACAGACCACATTGAAGTGTCTGGAGTTTAGTTTGTGTGTTCTACAGTCTTGTAAAGATAGGGGGGGGGGGGGTTGACTGGGACAGGCAATGTAACATCCATAATGTTTTAAGGAAAAGGTTTTGTAAAACATGCACCTTACATCAGATTATCTTGAAACTTTCTCTCTAAAGCTAACTTTCACCAAGGTTTTATATGGTCTATTGGTTTCTCTCTTTTCATTGGCAGAATCCTTTTTCAGTGTTATGATATTCATAACATCCATATCCACCAGTCTATCTTCCTGTCAACTAACAGAACTCTGCTGGTTGTCCTGGTAACAGATACCAGTCTATCTTCCTGTCAACTAACAGAACTCTGCTGGTTGTCCTGGTAACAGATACCAGTCTATCTTCCTGTCAACTAACAGAAGTCTGCTGGTTGTCCTGGTAACAGATACCAGTCTATCTTCATGTCAACAGAACTCTGCTGGTTGTCCTGGTAACAGATACCAGAGGGCAGATCTATTGTATTTGTTCAAACTAAACTACAGCACTTACTTTGATGAGTCAAATCTGATCCTTTCTTCTCTTCTCCTCCTCTCACAGTTCCACTCAGCCCCGTTGTTTTCCTGCAGTCCACCAGCAGCACAGACAACCTCTTCATACCCAGCAGTAAGGCGCTACCGGGAGAGGCACGACACGGGGACTCCGGGAGGGAGGAAGGGCTAGCGTTGTCCTGGTAACCATAAAGAGGGGACACAGACACATATCATTATGGATGCTTATGTCACCGCTGTCATGAAGTGCTTTACAGAAACCCAGCCCAGACCCCGATAGAGCAAGCTGTATGCTAGACCAGACCAAGCTGTACCATCTGGTGTTCTGATCTGGAGAGACTCTTCTCTGCCTCGTCAGCATCAGGATGTTGTTGAGGCTCCCCAGAGGATCCACAATAGTCATGTCTCTCTCCTGTGTTAATGAGAACATCAAACAGATAGTGAACTTACGACCGTCTATTATAATCATAGGGTCTTACAAGAGGCATTAATCTCTCTAAACAGCCTAAAATGCAAATGTGGGTCGTTCCACTAAATGGGTTCCTTTTGCATCCCTTTGATGTTTTAAGTATAAATTATGCTCCAACATTGCATTTTAAAAGCATGTTATACTAGATGACTTTAATGTAGACCACATGGATAAGTTAATAAATCTAATTTAAAATTCCCCAAAATATATGTACCAATGGCAGATTAAAACTAACAAAGGCAGATGGCCCCTTTAACAATTCCTACAGTGCTGAACAACATATTCAAGTGTAGAACTTCAGTAGAATGCCCCTTAAAACCCCCACATTAGTTCAACAACGGAATAGTGTGTGACTCTGTTTTTAAGACAGTACTCACTGGTGTTAATCTGATATTCTGTCTCCTCCTCTTTCACTCCCAAGACGTCTTCCTTCTTCACCTCTACTGAGATAGCATCCTCTTCCTCTCTAAAAGGTTCTTCCTCTGTTTCCTCTATAACATCCTCTTCTTCTTTCACGACAATGTTCAGCCTCAGAGCTTCTTTCTGCATACAGCAGACCTCTTCTTTAACGGGGGAGGAGTAGTTTAGTGAACTCATGGTCTGGGATGTTAGAATTAGCGACTAGCCTAACGCTAAGCTCAGTATCAATGTTTAACAACTTTGCAAATTGAACAACCAAATTAGCTTAAAGTTAACCAGTAGAAACGTCAAAAGAATTGTGTTTAAAACACTGAGATTAGCTAATGTACATTAACATGGTCTAAAGCGTCAATCTTTCAGTTTTATGTTGGCTAGCAAGCTACCGAGGTGGTTGAAAGAGTAGCCGTGTTGTTGTTCCTGAAGAAGCGTCCAGTCCACTAGATTACACGTCACGCAAGAAGAGTCAGCTGAAAGATGCTTATCGCCATCTGCTGGTTGGAGTGGGTAACGCAGTTTGGAAACAAGTTTGGAAACACTTTACGTCATAATAATTTAACAATAATCTGATATATTTTCTCTTCCATCTTACAAATAATACTTTCCTGTACACAGAAGTATAAGCTTAATATGAACATGTATATTGATTGAATTTATTTGACAATTTGTAAAATACATACAATAAGGGCGCTCCAGCTGGTGACGCCTCCACATACAATTTAAGAAAATCATGAAGGATAACACAATAATGCTTAACAGATATTTACATGTTGGTCCTTTTCAAAAGGGAAAGGGGAAGGGGAATACAACAAGGTTAGGCAGCGATTGTAATGACAACAGACAATGACAGACACAATTGTTGTTTGTTTCACAACATCCGATAATTAATACAATTTCCTTTCCTAATAAACAACTATGGTACGTCTTCCTTGTCTCACATACCCTTAATATATAAACAATCAATCCCTAATATATATATATATATATATATATATATATATATATATATATACATATACAAGACAATCACAATATAATAAACAACTATGGTACATCTTCATTGTCTCACATACCCCCAATACATTTTGATTTGGCAAAATTACACAACTCAAATTCTTACACTATTAACTACTATCTTACACTACTTCTAACAAATTTGGCAAATACGGCTATTGGATCTTCCCAGACTCTTATCATCGGATGGACCCCAGCCATCAATCTGCAAGGCTTTGATCTTCCCAGACTCTTATCATCAGATGGACCCCAGCCATCAATCTGCAAGGCTTTGATCTTCCCAGACTCTTATCATCGGATGGACCCCAGCCATCAATCTGCAAGGCTTTGATCTTCCCAGACTCTTATCATCGGATGGACCCCAGCCATCAATCTGCAAGGCTTTGATCTTCCCAGACTCTTATCATCGGATGGACCCCAGCCATCAATCTGCAAGGCTTTGATCTTCCCAGACTCTTATCATCGGATGGACCCCAGCCATCAATCTGCAAGGCTTTGATCTTTTGATCTGTGGAACCTTGCAAGTTGATTTGTAACAATAAATTCATAAAGTATTTGCTTGTTAGTTTGGATGAAAATGTAATTGAAACCAGAGTGAAAATTATCTTGAAGTTATACATTAGAATGTATTTCCTGTTGGAGTTTACATTATAGGACCACTACTTATTCATCAGTTATTCAGCACACTACTATGATACACAGCCCTATGATATCCTTATGATACCCTATGATACCCATCCTTATGATACCCTATGATATCTATGATACTATGACACACATCCTTATGATACCCTATGATACCCATCCCTATGATGATGATATCCTTATGATACCCTATGATACCCATCCCTATGATACCCTATGATATCTATGATACTATGACACACATCCCTAAGGGCCAGTGGAGGAGGCGCCAGACATTATAGCACCAGTACTTAATTACCCCCAACATCATTCTGAGATAACAGTTTATTTACATAAACATACATGCAGTAGTGAAAACACTGGAAAGTCAATACCAAACAGGAATTTCCCAAGTCTCTGCAGCCTACTCTCCCACCACGTATAGGGCTTGCACCTCTCCTATGTCCCACTGTTCAGAGGCATATATTTATCCTACTGTTCAGCAGCCTAAATCTGTCCTCTTTCCTACTGTTCAGTAGCCTACATCCTTATCTCCTGTGTGTTATATCTCATGTGTTCTCATGTTACCTAACTGATTAAAACAATTTCCACACTGGGAGGAGTGGTAAGGCTTCTCCCCTGTGTGTGTATTCTCTCATGTGTTTTCAAGTTCAATAACTGGGTAAATCTCTTTCCACACTGGGAGCAGTGGTACAGCTTTTCTCCTGTGTGTATCCTCTCATGCCGTTTCAGGTCCCCTAACTGGGTAAAACATTTTCCACACTCGGAGCAGTGGTACAGCTTTTCTCCTGTGTGTATTCTCTCATGTCGTTTCAGGTCACCTAAGTGGTTACAACCCTTTCCACACTGGGAACAATAGTACAGCTTTTCTCCTGTGTGTATTCTCTCATGTTTTTTCAGGTAGCTTTTCTGGTTAAAACGCTTTCCGCACTGGGAGCAGCAGTAAGGCTTCTCCCCTGTGTGTAATTGCTCATGTGTTTTCAGGTTATTTAAGTGGGTAAAATCCTTTCCACACTGGGAGCAATGGTAAGGCTTCTGCCCTGTGTGTATTCTCTCATGTGTTTTCAGGTTACGTAAGTGGGTAAAACTCCTTCCACACTGGGAGCAGCGGTACAGCTTTTCTCCTGTGTGTATTCTCTCATGTGTTTTCAGATTACACAAGTGGGTAAAACTCTTTCCACACTGGGAGCAGTGGTAAGGCTTCTCCTCTATGTGTATTCTCTCGTGTTTTTTCAGGTAGCTTTTCTGGTTAAAACCCTTTCCACACTGGGAGCAGTGGTAAGGCTTCTCCCCTGTGTGTATTCTCTCATGTTGGTTCAGGTGTCCTTTCTGGTTAAAGCTCTTTCCACAGTGGGAACACTGGTGTCTTCTTGCTGGTTTGGACATCCCTGGCTCTGGTTCTTCTGAGTCTGGTCTTTCTCCTGCTAAAGACAGAGTGTTCATTGAAATAGAGACCTGAATAAAACCTCCACATGATAAAACGGCCTTGCTACGAGGGTAAATACTAATCAGATCCCTCAATAACCTGATGCCAGTTTTAACAGTCTTGGTGTGATTTTAAAACAAATATTGTAGAGCTTCCTGGTAATTACTGATAATATGTTTACATTACTTATTTTATTCATCCTGTTTTACAAGTCAGAACACAAAAAACTAAACAGTTCTAGGACACTGAAGACACAGACGTCGCTGGATTCCAATCCAGCAGGTGGTTCTAAATATATAACTTTCATAACTGTATATGATACAGAATGCGACCTACACACTTCCTTAAACATAAAATAAGTAAAGAAGTAATTTTGTGTGGAAGTCCAAAACTAGTTTTTACGTCGAAGGCACAAAGCACATCAGTAACATCTCCCCGTTGTTGACAGGGTTCGACACCTGCTGTTTAAATGGACCGATTTCTTATTTAGACGTTCACAGATTTTCAACATGTTGACTATCGCTGATGTCATATTTTGGGTAAAGTAAAAAATAAGGTGAAATATTTGGGGTAGATGTTCCTAAAACTGATAGTTACTATATATAGTAAGTCTATATACAGCCTGAAAAGGCTTGTTCATTCTCATGTGATGAATAACCTATGACATCATATGTTTCTAAAACTGATAGCAACTACACTGAACAAAAATATAAACGCAACATGTAAAGTGTTGGTCCCATGTTTCATGAGCTGAAAAAAACGATAGCAGAATTTTTCCCCATACGTACAAAATGCTTATTTCTCTTGAATTGGGCACAACTTTTGCATCCCTGTTAGTGAACATTTCTCCTTTGCCAAAATAATCCATCCACCTGACAGGTGTGGCATATCAAGAAGCTGATTAAACAGCATTATCATTACACAGGTGCACCTTGTGCTGGGGACAATAAAAGGCCACTCTAAAATGTGCAGTTTTGTCACACAACACGATGCCACAGATGTCTCAGAGGGAGCGGGCAATTGGCTGACTGCAGGAATGTCCACTGGAGCGGTTGCCAGGGAATTTAATGTACAGTACCAGTCAAAAGTTAGGACTCACCTACTCATTCAAGGGTTTTTCTTCATTTTTACTATTTTCTACATTGTGGAATAATAGTGAAGACATCAATACTATGAAAAACACATATGGAATCATGTAGTAACCAAAAAAGTGTTAAACAAATCTAAATATATATTAGATTCTTCAAAGTAGCCACCCTTTGCCTTGATGACAGCTTGGCATTCTCTCAACCAGCTTCACCTGGAATGCTTTTCCAACATTCTTGTAGGAGTTCCCACATATGCTGAGCATTTGTTGGTGGTTTGTTTGCAGCAATTTGACCATGAAGGCCTGATTTACGCAGTGTCGTCTGAACAGTTGATGTTGAGATGTGTCTCTTAATTGAACTCTGTGAAGCAGTTATTTGGGCTGCAATTTCTGAGGCTGGTAACTAATTAACTTTTCCTTTGCAGCAGAGGTAACTATGGGTCTTCCTTTCCTGTGGTGGTCCTCATGAGAGCCAGTTTCATCATAGCTCTTTTGCGACTGTACTTGAAGAAACATTAAAAAAGTTCTTGAACTTTTCTGGATTGACTGACCTTCAAGTAATGATGGACTGTCTTTTCTCTTTGCTTAATTGAGCTGTTATTGTCATAATATGGACTTGGTCTTTTACCAAATAGGGCATCTTCTGTATACCACCCCTACCTTGTCACAACACAACTGATTGGCACAAATGCATTAAGAAGAAAATAAATTCCACAAATTTACTTTTAAGAAGGCACACCTGTTAATTAAAATGCATTCTACGTGCCTACCTCATCAAGCTGGTTGAGAGAATTCCAAGAGTGTGCAAAGCTGTCATCGACGCAAAGGGTGGCTAATTTGAAGAATCTCAAATATAAATTATATTTATTTGTTGAACACTTTTTTGTTTACTACATGATTCCATATGTGTTATTTCATAGTTGATGTCTTCACTATTATTCTACAATTTAGAACATAGTAAAAATAAAGAAAAACCCTGGAATGAGTAGGCGTGTCCAAACTTTTGACTGGTACTGTAAATTCCTCTACCATAAGCCGCCTCCAACGTCGTTTTAGAGAATTTGGCAGTACGTCCAACCGGCTTCACAAATGCAGACCACGTGTAACCACGCCCGCCCAGGACCTCCACATCCGGCTTCTTCCCCTGCGGGAGACTGAGACCAGCCACCTGGACAGCTGATGGAACCGAGTAGAACGTCTCTCTGTAATAAAGCCATTTTGAGGGGGAAAACAAATTCTGATTGGCTGGGCCTGGCTCCCCAGTGGGTGGGCCTATGCCCAGTCATGTGAAGTCCGCAGATCAGGGCCTAATGAATGTATTGACATTGACTGACGTATATGTACTGTAAATCGTTGAAATTGTTGCGTTTATGTTTTGTTCAGTCTATATATAGCCATATTATACAGTATGAAGAGGCTTGTTCATCCACATGTCATGAATTCACTGTGACATCATATTTGTATACGTTTTATTAGACTTATGACGTAATAGATTTACATTTACATTTAAGTCATTTAGCAGACGCTCTTATCCAGAGAGACTTACAATTAATAGATCATATGGGTTGAGTAGTGTTTTATGATGTAATAGATCATATGGGTTGAGTAGTGTTTTATGACGTAATAGATCATATGGGTTGAGTAGTGTTTTATGATGTAATAGATCATATGGGTTGAGTAGTGTTTTATGATGTAATAGATCATATGGGTTGAAAAGTGTTTTATGATGTAATAGATCATATGGGTTGAAGAGTGTTTTATGATGTAATAGATCCTATGGGTTGAGTAGTGTTTTATGATGTAATAGATCATATGGGTTGAGTAGTGTTTTATGACGTAATAGATCATATGGGTTGAAGAGTGTTTTATGATGTAATAGATCATATGGGTTGAGTAGTGTTTTATGATGTAATAGATCATATGGGTTGAAAAGTGTTTTATGATGTAATAGATCATATGGGTTGAAGAGTGTTTTATGATGTAATAGATCCTATGGGTTGAGTAGTGTTTTATGATGTAATAGATCATATGGGTTGAAGAGTGTTTTATGATGTAATAGATCATATGGGTTGAGTAGTGTTTTATGATGTAATAGATCATATGAAGAATGGCGCTGAAGGAGATGGCTGACGTTTTACGATCCCGTAACCAATTGTGGTATTGTGTATGCTTCTTCGCGTTATTTGTAACTTATTTTGTACATAATGTTTCTGCCACTGTGTCGTATGACCGAAAATAGCTTCTAGATATCAGGACAGCGATTACTCACCCCATACTGGAGAAATACTTTTTCTTCAATGAAGGATTTACTTCAGAAGCCGGACAAGGCCCTCATCCTCGTCATTCGCATGAGAAAGAAACGGAGGTATCAGGGACAAAGGTCCGGGTGCCTTGTAAGGATCCGTCGCCAAGAGGGTAATCTACCTTTACCATCGGTGCTATTAGCCAACGTACAATCAATCGATAAAAGACGAAGTACGATTACGTATATATCCTACCGACGGGACATTAAAAACTGTTTCACCGAGTCATCATATCACAACCAGCTATTGTTGGGAGTCCCATAGGGCGACTCAGAATTAGCCAAGCGTCATCTGATGTAGGCCGTCATTGTAAAATAGAACTTGTTCTTAACTGACGTGCCCAGTTAAATAAACCTCTACTTACTACCAAACCCGGATCCGGGATCCCCCCCCACAGTAAAAAAGCTGACTAGCATAGCCTAGCATAGCGTCACAAGTAAATAGTAGCATCTAAATATCATTAAATCACAAGTCCAAGACACCAGATGAAAGATACAGATCTTGTGAATCCAGCCATCATTTCTGATTTTTAAAATGTTTTACAGGGAAGACACAATATGTAAATCTATTAGCTAACCACGTTAGCAAAAGACACCACTTTTTTTACTCCACCATTTTTTTACTCCATCAGTAGCTATCACTAATTCGACTAAATAAAGATATATATAACCACTAACTAAGAAACAACTTCATAAGATGACAGTCTGATAACATATTTATGGTATAGGATAGTTTTTTTTTTTTTTATGTGCATTTTTCAGGTATAAAATCACAGTTTACCATTGCAGCTGCAATCTGAAATAGCGTTGGAAGCAGCCGGAATAATTACAGAGACCGACGTCAAATACATAATTACTCATCATAAAACATTTCTGAAAAATACACAGCCTACAGCAATTGAAAGACACAGATCTTGTGAATCCAGACAATATTTCAGATTTACTAAGTGTTTTACAGCGAAAACACAATATAGCATTATATGAGCGTACCACAATAGCCAGAATCACAGCCGCATTTACCAGCAGTAAATGTTAGCGATCGTAACAACCCAACAAAAGATATATAATTTTACTAACCTTGATATACTTCATCAGATGACAGTCCTGTAACATCATATTACACAATGCATATAGCTTTTGTTAGAAAATGTGCATATTTAGCAGCATAAATCGTGGTTATACAATGTAATCTGTAAAAACATTGCATGCATTCTGGCCGGCGCCATCTTGGAGAAGCGCCTATTCTAATAAAAATACTATTCATAAACTTGACTAAAAAATATAAGTTGGACAACAATTGAAGATAAATTAGTTCTTAATGCAATCGCTGTGTTAGATTTTTAAAATTGACGTTACTAGACATATAGTGTGCGTTGCAGCCAGACCAGTGCCTGCAAAAATGGCGAGCAAACACTATTACATTTTTCCACATAAATACGGAATAACATCATAAATAGTTCCTACTTTTGGACGAGCTTCCATCAGTATCTTGGGCAATGTGTCCTTTCTTCAAAATAATAGTTTCTTTGTTGTAAAACGTCCTCTTCACCTTTGGAATTAGCTGCTAACAGTAGCTATGTCGCACACACATGTCCAAATCCTCAAACGAAATACTAAGGAAATTCAGAAAAATAGCAATATACTCGCATAAACTGATATAAATCGGTTTCAAATAACATCGTTATGATGTTTCTAACACCTATATTTAATTAAATTACAGACGGATACATCTAAGGTCGATAACTGAGCGTTCCAAAATTTCATCCTGTGGTCTTGTCTTGCGCCATGACGAACGAGAGAAAGAAAGGTACTCTCGTTCCTTCTGGCTTTATAAACTCGGACAGCTACGTAGAGAGCCCATTCCACTTCTCATTGGTTACTGACATCCAGGGGAAGGCGGGTGCAGTTCATTTCCAGCCATAGGATATACACAGACTTTTAAACTGAACCCAGATCAGAGCATAATTCTCAGACCTTCGCAAGTCATGTCAGGATTCTTGCTGTAGAAGGAGTTCTGTTCCACCCACAGACATAATTCAAACGGTTTTAGAAACTAGAGGGTGTTTTCTATCCAATATTAGTAATAATATGCATATTGTACGAGCAGGAATTGAGTACTAGGCAGTTTAATTTGGAGACCAATTTTCACTAAGTCGAAACAGCACCCCCTATATTCTCAAGAGGTTAAATAAAGATTCAATAAAAATATGGCCATAAGCAAACAGGAACACACTGATCCAGAGGTGGTGCTCCTAGTGGCCGGGGACTTTAAACAGGAACACACTCATCCAGAGGTGGCGCACCTAGTGGCTGGAGACTTTAATGCAGGGAAACTCAAATCTGTTTTACCTAATTTCTACCAGCGCGTAAAATGTGTAACCAGAGGAAAGCTCTAGACCACCTTTACTCCACACATAGACGCAAGTTTGCGGACGACACTACAGTGGTAGGCATGATTACCAACAACGACGAGACGGCCTACAGGGAGGGGGTGGGGGCCCTCGGAGTGTGGTGTCAGGAAAACAACCTCTCACTCAACGTCAACAAAACAAAGGAGATGATTGTGGACTTCAGGAAACAGCACATCGATGGGACAGTAGTGGAGAGGGTAGTAAGTTTTAAGTTCCTCGGCGTACACTTCACGGACAAACTGAATTGGTCCACCCACACAGACAGCGTTGTGAAGAAGGCGCAGCAGCGCCGCTTCAACCTCAGGAGGCTGAGGAAATTCGGCTTGTCACCAAAAGCACTCACAAACTTCTACAGATGCCGCCTGGTACGGCAACTGCTCCGCCCACAACCGTAAGGCTCTCCAGAGGGTAGTGAGGTCTGCACAACGCATCACTGGGGGCAAACTACCTGCCCTCCAGGACACCTACACCACCCGATGTCACAGGAAGGCCATAAAGATCATAGAGGACAACAACCACCCGAGCCACTGCCTGTTCACCCCGCTATCATCCAGAAGGCGAGGTCAGTACAGGTGCATCAAAGCAGGGACCGAGAGACTGAAAAACAGCTTCTATCTCACGGCCATCAGACTGTTAAACAGCCACCACTAACATTTAGTGGCTGCTGCCAACATACTGACTCAACTCCAGCCACTTTAATAATGGGAATTGATGGAAATGTATGTAAAAATGTATCACAAGAAACTTTAAACAATGCCACTTAATATAATGTTTATATACCCTACATTACTCATCTCATATGAATATGTTATACTGTACTCTATTTCATCTACTGCATCTTGCCATCTTTATGTAATACATGTATCACTAGCCACTTTAAACTATGCCACTTTATGTTTATATACCCTACATTACTCATCTCATATGTATATACTGTACTCTATACCATCTACTACATCTTGCCTATGCCATTCTGTACCATCACTCATTCATATATCTTTATGTACATATTCTTTATCCCTTTACACTTGTGTGTATAAGGTAGTAGTTGTGGAATTGTTAGATTACTCGTTGGTTATTACTGCATTGTCGGAACTAGAAGCACAAGCATTTCGCTACACTCGCATTAACATCTGCTAACCATGTGTATGTGACAAATAACATTTGTTTTGATTTGATACAAAGCTCTCCCTCGCCCTCCATGTGGCAAATTTGACCATAATTCTATCCTGATTCCTGCTTAAAAGCAAAAACTAAAGCAGGAAGCACCAGTGACTCGGTCACTAAGGAAGTGGTCAGATGAAGCAGAAGCTACAGGACTATTTCGCACAGACTGGAATATGTTCCGGGATTCTTCCGATGGCTTTGAGAAGTACACCACATCAGTCCCTGGCTTCATCAATAAATGCATTGATGACGTCGTCCCCACAGTGACCGTACGTACATACTAGAGGTCGACCGATTAATCAGCATGGCCGATTAATTAGGGCCGATTTCAAGTTTTCATAACAATCAGTAGACGCTGACTATGGCCGATTACATTGCAATCCACGAGGAAACTGCGTGGCAGGCTGACTTCGTTACACGAGTGCAGCGTCAAAAGGACCTTGTGTCTGCACAGAGCCAAGGTAAGTTGCTAGCTAGCATTAAACTTATCTTATAAAAACAATCAATCTACACATAATCATTAGTTAACTACACATGGTTAATGATATTACTAGGTTAACTAGCTTGTCCTGCGTTGCATATAATCAATGTGGCGCCTGTTAATTTATCATCGAATCACAGCCTACTTCAACTTCGCCAAATAGGTGATGATTAAAAAAAGTGCATTGCTGAAAAAAGCACAATCTTTGCACAAATGTATCCAACTATAAACATCAACGCCTTTCTTAAAATCAATGCACAGAAGTTTATTTTTTTAAACCTGCATATTTAGTTAAGAAATTCATGTTAGCAGGCAATATTAACTAGGGAAATTGTGTCACTTCTCTTGTGTTCAGTGCAAGCAGAGTCAGGGTATATGGAACAGTTAGGGCCGCCGGGCTCGTTGTGAACTGTGAACTAATTTGCCAGAATTTGACAGAGTTGAAGTCGGAAGTTTACATTAAGTTGGAGTCATTAAAACTCGTTTTTCAACCACTCCACAAATTTCTTGTTCACAAACTATAGTTTTGGCAAGTCGGTTAGGACATCTACTTTGTGCATGACACAAGTAATTTTTCCAACAATTGTTTATAGACAGATTATTTCACTGTATCACAATTCCAGTGGGTCAGAAATGTACATACACTAAGTTGACTGTGCCTTTAAACAGCTTGGAAAATTCCAGAAAATGATGTCATGGCTTTAGAAGCTTCTGATAGGCTAATTGACATAATTTTAGTCAATTGGAGGTGTACCTGTGGATGTATTTCAAGGCCTATCCTTCAAACGCAGTGCCTCTTTGCTTGACATCATGAGAAAATCAAAAGAAATCAGCCAAGACCTCCGAAAAAAATTTGTAGACCTCCACAAGTCTGGTTCATCCTTGGGAGCAATTTCCAAACGCCTGAAGGTACCACGTTCATCTGTACAAACAATAGTACGCAAGTATAAACACCATGGGACCACGCAGCCGTCATATTGGCTCATTCATCCCCCTCTTCTCCCCTGTAACTATTCCCCAGGTTGTTGCTGTAAATGAGAATGTGTTCTCAGTCAACATACCTGGTAAAATAAAAAATAAATAAATACAGCTACGGAAGGAGACAAGTTCTGTCTCCTAGAGATGAACGTACTTTGGTGCGAAAAGTGCAAATCAATCCCAGAACAACAACAAAGGACCTTGTGAAGATGCTGGAGGAAACAGGTACAAAATTATCTATATCCACAGTAAAACGAGTCCTATATCGACATAACCTGAAAGGTCGCTCAGCAAGGAAGAAGCCCCTGCTCCAAAACCGCCATAAAAAGCCAGACTACAGGTTGCAACTGCACATGGGGACAAAGATCATACTTTTTGGAGAAATGTCCTCTGGTCTGATGAAACAAAAATATAACTGTTTGGCCATAATGACCATCGTTCTGTTTGGAGGAAAAAGGGGGAAGCTTGCAAGCCGAAGAACACCATCCCAACCGTGAAGTACGGGGGTGGCAGCATTATGTTGTGGGGGTGCTTTGCAGCAGGAGGGACTGGTGCACTTCACAAAATAGATGGCATCATGAGGCAGGAAAATTGTGGATATATTGAAACAACATCTCAAGACATCAGTCAGGAAGTTAATGCTTGGTCGCAAATGGGTCTTCCAAATGGACAATGACCCCAAGCATACTTCCAAAGTTGTGTCAAAATGGCTTAAGGACAACAAAGTCAAGGTATTGGAGTGGCCATCACAAAGTCCTGACCTCAATCCTATAGAATATGTGTGGCCAGAACTGAAAAAGCGTGTGTGAGCAAGGAAGCCTACAAATCTGACTCAGTTACACCAGCTCTGTCAGGAGGAATGGGCCAAAATTCACCCAACTTATTGTGGGAAGCTTGTGGAAGGATACCCGAAACGTTTGACCCAAGTTAGACAATTTTAAAGGCAATGCTACCAAATACTAATTGAGTGTATGTAAACTTCTGACACACTGGGAATGTGATGAAAGAAATTAAAGCTGAAATATATCATTCTCTCTACTATTATTCTAACATTTCACAATCTTAAAATAAAGTGGTGATCCTAACTGACCTAAGACAGGGCATTTTTACAAGGATTAAATGTCAGGAATTGTGAAAAACTGAGTTAAAATGTATTTGGCTAAGGTGTATGTAAACTTCTGACTTCAACTGTAATTATGCCATAACATTGAAGGTTGTGCAATGTAACAGCAATATTTAGACTTATGGATGCCACCCGTTTTATAAAATATGGAACGGTTCTGTATTTCACTGAAAGAATAAATGTTTTGTTTTCGAAATTATAGTTTCTGGATTTGACCATATTAATGACCTAAGGCTTGTATTTCTGTGTGTTTATTATATTATAGTTAAGTTTATGATTTGATATTTGACAGAGCAGTCTGACTGAGCGGTGGTAGGGAGCAGCAGGCTCGTAAGCATTCATTCAAACAGCATTTTCCTGCAATTGCCAGCAGCTCTTCGCAATGCTTGAATCACAGCGCTGTTTAAGACTTCAAGCCAAAAAAACTCCCGAGATTAGGCTGGCAATACTAAAGTGCCTATAAGAACATCCAATAGTCAAAGGTATATGAAATACAAATGGTATAGAGAGACATAGTCAACGCGTCATAATTCCTATAATAACTACAACCTCAAACTTCTTACCTGGGAATATTTGAAGACTCATGTTAAAAGGAACCACCAGCTTTCATATGTTCTCATGTTCTGAGCAAGGAACTTAGACGTTAGCTTTTTTACATGGCACATACTGTACTTTTACTTTCTTCTCCAACACTGTGTATTTGCAATATTTCTACCAAATTGAACATGTTTCATTATTTATTTGAGACTAAATAGATTTTATTTATGTATTATATTAAGTTCAAATAAAATTGTTCATTCAGTATTGTTGTAAATGTCATTATTACAAATATATATATAAAAATGTGCCGATTAATCGGTATTGGCTATTTTTGGTCCTCCAATAAATCCGTATCGGCGTTGAAAAATCATAATCGGTACATACCCCAACCAGAAGTTATGGATTACAGGCAACATCCCCACTGAGCTAAAGGGTAGTAGTCCGGAAGCTTATAAGAAATCCCGCTATGCCCTCCGACGAACCATCAAACAGGCAAAGAGTCAAAACAGGACTATGATCGTATGGTACTACACCGGCTCCGAGGTTCGTTGGATATTTGCAGGGCTTGCAGACTATCACACACTATAAAGAGAAGCACAGCCGCGAGCTGCCCCGTGACACCTACCAGATGAGCTAAATTACTTGTATGCTCGCTTCGAGGCAAGTAACACTGAAGCATGCATGAGAGCATCAGCTGTTCCGGGTCAACATTCCCAAGGCCGCAGGGCCAGACGGATTACCCGGATGTGTACTCCGAGCATGCCCTGACCGAGTCTGTAATACCAACATGTTTCAAGCAGACCACCATAGTCCCTGTGTCCAAGAACACTAAGGTAACCTACCTAAATTACTACCGACCCGTAGCACTCACGTCTGTAGCCATGAAGTGCTTTGAAAGGCTGGTCATGGCTCACATCAACACCATTATCCCAGTAACACTTAGACCCACTCCAATTTGCATACCGCCCCAACAGATCCACAGATGATGCCATCTCTATTGCACTCAACACTGCCCTTTCCCACCTGGACAAAAGGAACACCTGTGAGAATGCTATTCATTGACTACAGCTCAGAGTTCAACACCATAGTGCCCTCAAAGCTCATCACTAAGCTAAGGACCCTGGGACTAAACACCTCCCTCTGCAACTGGATCCTGGACTTCCTGACGGGCCGCCCCCAGGTGGTAAGGGTAGGTAACTACACATCAGCCACATTGATCCTCAACACGGGGGCCCCTCAGGGGTGCATGCTCAGTCCCCTCCTGTACTCCCTGTTCACTCATGACTGCACGGCCAGGCACGACTCCAACACCATTATTAACTTTGCCGATGACAACAGGGGTAGGCCTGATAACTGCACCATCGAGAGCCTCCTGACTGGTTGCATCACTGCCTGGTATGGCAACTGCTCGACCTCCGACCACAAGGCACTACAGTACATCACTGGGGCCGAGCTTCCTGCCATCCAGGACATTTATACCAGGCGGTGTCAGAGGAAGGCCCTAAAAATGCAATTAACATTTTGCATTACAGAGTCTGTGAACATTTTCATTTCATTAAATCATCAGTGGGCCAACATTGCAAATGTAAACAACGGAACAAATGCATCACATCCAAATATCACTTGATTATCTGCAGTGCTGGAGGAATGACACACAGATAAACACACACACAGTGTCAGAGTTTAAAAAAGGACCATTTAAAACAGAAGGAATCTGACCTACTCTATATTCAAACTCCATATTAAATTCATGTTTTTTAATAAAAACATACAAATATATGTTTTAGTATACTTTGTACAATTCAAGTTCATATGGTAAAAACAGGTAATCATTATCAGTCAACAATATAAGACAGCAAGTCCCCTGTGTGTATTCTCTCATGCCATTTCAGCTCCCCCAGCTGGTTGAAACACTTTCCACATTGGGAGCAATGGTAAGGCTTCTCCCCTGTGTGCATTCTCTCATGCCATTTCAGCTCCCCCGGCTGGTTGAAACCCTTTCCACATTGGGAGCAGTGGTAAGGCTTCTCCCCTGTGTGTATTCTCTCATGTTGTTTCAGGTTCCCTAACTTGTTAAAACACTTTCCACACTGGGAGCAATGGTAAGGCTTCTCCCCCGTGTGTATTCTCTCATGCCGTTTCAGATCCGCAGGCCGGTTGAAACCCTTTCCACACTGGGAGCAGTGGTAAGGCTTCTCCCCTGTGTGTATTCTCTCATGTTGTTTCAGGTTCCCTAAATTGTTAAAACACTTTCCACACTGGGAGCAATGGTAAGGCTTCTCCCCCGTGTGTATTCTCTCGTGCCGTTTCAGTTCCGCAGGCCAGTTGAAACCCTTTCCACACTGGGAGCAGTGGTAAGGCTTCTCCCCTGTGTGTATTCCTTCATGCCGTTTCAGCTTCGCCGCCTCTCTGAAACCCTTTCCACACTGGGAGCAGTGGTAAGGCTTCTCCCCTGTGTGAATTCTCTCATGTTGTTTCAGGTTCCCTAACTTGTTAAAACACTTTCCACACTGGGAGCAGTTGTAAGGCTTCTCCCCTGTGTGTATTCTCTCATGTTTTTTCAGGTTCCCTAAATCGTTAAAACTCTTTCCGCACTGGGAGCAGTGGTAAGGCTTCTCCCCTGTGTGGATTCTCTCATGTTTTTTCAGGTGTGCTATAAATTTAAAACACTTTCCACACTGGGGGCAGTGGTAAGGCTTCTCCCGTGTGTGTATTCTCTCATGCCGTTTCAGATGCGCAGGCCGGTTGAAACACTTTCCACACTGGGAGCAATGGTAAGGCTTCTCCCCTGTGTGCATTCTCTCGTGCCATTTCAGCTCCCCCGGCTGGTTGAAACACTTTCCACACTGGGGGCAGTGGTAAGGCTTCTCCCCTGTGTGTATTCCTTCATGCCGTTTCAGCTTCGCCGCCTCTCTGAAACCCTTTCCACACTGGGAGCAGTGGTAAGGCTTCTCCCCTGTGTGGATTCTCTCATGTTTTTTGTGTGTATTCTCTCATGCCGTTTCGTTTCAGGTCCCATAACCGGTTACAACCCTTTCTACAGTGGGAGCACTGGTGTCGTCTTGCTGGTTTGGACGTCCCTGGCTCTGGTTCCTCTGAGTCTGGTCTTTCTCCTGCCAAAGACAGTGTTTTTAAAAAAAAAAATAGAGACCTGAATGAAACCTCCACATGATAAAACAACCTTGCTACGAGGGTAAATCCTGAATCAGATCTCTCAATAACCTGAGGCCAGTTAACAATCTTTGTGTGATTTTAAAGAGCATCCTGGTAATTACTGATATGTTTACATTACTTATTTTATTCATCCTGTTTTACAAGTCAGAACACAAAAAACTAGACAGTTCTATGACACTAACATCGCTGGATTCCTATCAGCAGGTGGTTCTAAATATATAACCTTCATAGTTGTATGATACAGAATGTGACCTATGTGACCTA